>NC_089764.1:35400054-35565054 GCF_040412425.1 Macrobrachium rosenbergii
CAAGGTCAAGTAACTGAATCTTAATTCTAGGGGATCTAAAAGCTAATGAGTTTCTCATTACTCAGCTTACTGCCAAACACATCAGCCAAAAGTATTCATCCTCGCCCCTCACTTAGAACGCTTACTAAAACTTTCTGGTTTGACTGCCTACTATAACCACTTTTATGACTATCCACAACTCCTGTTGGCCTTCATTACATAACATGTGAGACCTTTAAAAGTCATCAGAAGCAAGAACTAAATCTCAAAATGGACAAGAAAGAGTCCACAGTGATTAAATATCTGACAAGCGAGGTCGATGCACTGAACGAAAACTTCTTTTCCTGTTCCACTTTCTAAAATAAAACTAAGTCCATGGCCATCAGCACAAGGTCACTGCAAACTATTTTGGCTGCTATCTTTCATATGAATATCTTGTATGTAAGATGGGTGAAAAGAATTGACACCAGAAGAGAAGCACACTACACTGGACATTCCCAGTACACTTCTGACTCGTTTCCAGGCTGCTCCAAACAATTTCTCCTGGAGATGAGACATGGTTCTTCTTGACTACTTGGAAAAGAACTAAGCTATCAATGGGGAATACTGCAACAGTAAAGAAAGCAGTCAAAATGAAACACGGAAGAAAACTGTGAGTGAGAATGCAGCAGCTGTAGGCTAATGCTCCTATCCATGCAGAACAGGTGCAGTTACCTGAAGTGGGCAATTGTAAGCTTTGAATAATCACCACTTGCTCTTTTTCCCAGCCTGCCATCTACCCACTTCAGCCCTTAACTGCACCCACGCTTTATCGGCTTCTTAAACTCAAATCCAACCCGTGTGGTCACAATTTTGCAAAGCAATTATAAAATCATCCATGCACTGGAGCGTCTGGAGACCCAGAATCCAATCCTGTCATTTTCTCCCAGAGGGATCGAACTCTCCTCTCTCGCAAAGTCTATAGATGCACCTTTTATAGTGCATTTTTCTGACAAAATATACTGTGCAACGGAAAATCTAAACGCAAAAATAGTAAAAGTATTAGTACTTAAAGATTTTGTTTCAGCCATTGTCAGCGGTCTGTTTAAATGGAACAATCTATTCCTCTGAAATTTCTAAAATCCATCCAAAATGCATAAACGTACATAGAAAAAGCGAACTGTAATCTAATCCTGGAAAGATAATTACTTTTGCAACAAAAATCACAAGTTTTAAATCTATACCTTCTCTAAACAGAGAAGCAGCCGATGAATTTTATTGTCAAAGAAAAATGTAAAACGAAAATTAAAAATCTCTTCAAACTTGAGACAAAGTGATGCATTTTCCACCTCAGCTAAATTATCGTTGTTTCTAACTCAGAAAAATGGCGAAATTGGAAATGATTAATTATTAATTTAGCAATAACTTTGTATGTGGGTGCAGCAGAAAATCTATACGTATGTGAGTAGTAGATATATGCGTATATATACGTGGGTGTATGTATATATATATATATGATATATATATATATATATATATATATATATATATATATATATATACAATATATATATATATATATATATATATATATATATATATGTATGTATATTATATATATAAGATAGTATTTTAAATTTATTCATAACATCCTTATACTGTCAAATACTGAGCCACAAATAACCCATTACCAGCGAATTCACTTTACCTTTGGAATAACTTACACCCAAGGGAATTACACATTACGGTCCTCCTACCCTGACCAGGATTCGAACTTGTGCCTTTTAAGGTTGGAAGTATGATAACAATGAGCATAACCACACAGCCATCAAGAGAGATTGAATTTAATTTTTCCTCTGCTCAAGTCGAAATCTCTCTCTCTCTCTCTCTCTCTCTCTCTCTCTCTCTCTCTCTCTCTAATGGGCTACACACGTCTGATTTGATGCATTTTGGATGAATCATAATATTTTAACTACGGAAACAAGCCACAGTGAAGTTACAGTTGACCTTTAACAGTGGTGATCATCAACCTCACTTTCACCAACACGAATGCACAATATATTTAAAAATGCGATTTCATATTTCACAACAATAGCAGTAATCGGGCGTCGTCCGTCACTGTGAATATATCCAGAGATATACACCACCATATATATATATATATATATATATATATATATATATATATATATATATATATATATATATATATATATATATATATATATATATATATATATATGTATATATGTATGTATAACTGATGGTTGAAATAACAGTACATATCTGACAATGGTATCTCATGACTCCTCTCTCGTATTCGACAAAAGGTTTTCCGTAATTTGTGACCTTTCTCTCGTGTACAGTATGGGTAAGACATCGCAGTCACTTGTGTTGCATAAGGGGTCTCTCTCCCCCTGAAACACCAATATCATTTATGGCATTCTACGGCACTCCTAGAGTGTGCCACCGCCAGATCAAGTCCCCCTCGACTATTCTCGAGAGTTCATAGCTCAGTAAAAATAAAAAATGAATAAACAAACATAAGCCAAGACTGAGCTGCTAAAGTAATAACTACGACTCTTTTCAAAAAAAAAAATAATAAATAAATAAATTCGGCAGTACACGGGACAGATTTTAGTGTTCAAAGATGACCGAATACGGCTACAAAAACCGAAACGGCAGTGCACAGAAATTAACAACACAATCAATACATCATCCGTGATTTTATTCCTCTTTACATTAAAAAGATCAATGAGGACACAACCTAAACGCCAGGTCTTACAAATCAAAAAGAACAATATAACATTATGCTCATAAAATAAATTCCTGATAATACATTTTCATGCGGAGCGACTCGTTCGGTAAAAAGTCAGCTTTCTAATACAAAACGTTTCGTCCACAGGTTGAAAACTGATGACATAAAGTCGTGCTGAGGGGAATAAGATTAATGCTAGTACGGTATTATTTTTCTTTGAGGGACAGTTTACCATTTTTGGCTATGCACATTACTGATTTAGATATTATTTAATCTAACCGTCATTTGCCGTCTGTGATGTAATGTTACCTCCACGTACATTCCAAGTAGTGCCATACTTTACATGTTTAATAAAGCTATCCAAAGCTATTCACTCAAATTTCTGATCTAATTATTCATCGTCATCATCATTCCCAACGCTTATTTCTTCCCTGCGCTTTCATTTCCACAACCTTGACTTATCTCCAGCCCCCCTTCCCTCATCCAGCAGGTCTGGGTCTTCCAACTCCTCTGGCGATCAGAGAACCCTACGAAGTGTCACGTCATTTCTGATTGGTTTGTGTGAAGGACGTGTCCTAGCCGGCTAAATTCCCCTTGCCTCATTGTCGAATCTACACATGAAACTTCACTAAGTCTCTCTCATGACCTCATATCTCAACCTCTCCTACCACATGAGGAGAAACATTCTTCTCCAGTCCTTACAGTATTCTCAAATACAAAAATCTTTTAAGATCAAATTTCTACGCAATGCCATGATTCATGGCCGTCTGACAATATCGATCGTATTAGACCAGTTTCCAATCTATTTCATTCCTAAATTTTATCCAGACTGCGCAATGTCGCTAAATTCCATCTCCAGAGAACCTGCTTCAAGATGACACGGTTCCTAAATATCTGAAAAATTAAACCTCTTTAATTCTTTCTCCTTCTAATGTTATTTCATCCTTTATACACACTCTGACCATATTATTTCTATTTTTCTTAGATTTATACCAAGTACCATCGCTACAGATACATGATGCATACTGTCAAAGCATGCCTTGTACTTAATGTGGTGTTACGCTGAATACAACAGCATCATATACGTAATATCCTTAAGTTTTCACATTTTGATTATCATTCCAATCTAAACCTTTTCTTCCATCTATGACAACTTTCTTCGTTTTAAAATCCATAAGGTTAAACAGCAAAGGTACCATCACATTCCCCTGCGGCACCCGACTCTTTCAAGTAAATTCACTTGACAAGACCCAGTCATATAAATTTTGCATCCGCCTCGTTCACGGACGGTTTCAACTAGTTTTAAATATCTAATGGGAGTACGTTATAATACTAGTCTGTGATTCTCTCACACGGCTTCTAGTGATCAACGCTGAGCCATTAATTGCATATTAGGATATTTCTTTAGTTGAATTTTTTTTACATTTATATAATTTTCGCATGTTATATCATCTCCCCACTTTAATATTTTTCCATATACATTATTTGTGCATACGTCTCCATGACAGTTACGAATACACATTTAAATATATGATGGCTGCTTTTATTCTGTTACACGTACATTTATTCACAACTTAAGTTTGGGCTAAATCATTTTTCTCTTCCCCTGACAGCCTTATGGGAACAATGAGCTGTACAAAAAATAGTGCCACAAAGAGTACATTCGGGGCAGGGACAGTGCCGTGACTTATTATACCTTAATTCGTGTATTTACTTTTTAGGAGACCAACATAGTTTTTGGTATATATACACATATATATGTGAATGTATGTATGTATGTTTGACATGAACGTATGCTATGTGTGTGTATATATGTGTGTACATATATTATATAAATAAATACGTATATTAACTTTATCACGTACACAATTGTTCTGTGCATTAGTAGAATTACTAAAAGGACCTCATTCAAACTCGATGGTATCTAAACTCCATTAGTTACCATACAGTTTGATTGAGGTCCTTTTAGTAACATTGTATATATATATATACATATATATATATATATATATATATATATATATATATATATATATATATATATATATTTATATATATATATATATATATATATATATATATATATATATATATTATATATATATATATATATATATATATATATATATATATATATATATATATATATATATATATATATATATATATATATATATAATACTAAAACTGCTCGTAGACTTTTCCTGATTATTATTAGTAGGGTTAATTTAGATGCGCCACGTTCAGTGGAATTCCTGTTGCTGTTTCAGTTATGTAATAATTATTGTAACTAATGTGGTAAATAAATTATGGAACTGTTTGCGTCTTTCTCTGTTGTTTGTCGCCAGAGAGGTTTAAATCGTTCATTTAATCATTTTCTTATGATATCCCGTCCTGAATGAATATAGCTTCGAAGAAGGATATGAGCACGTTTGTTACTATTATTACTTATATTCCTACTGATATTCTTATTTTTATTAATGAGTATACGCAAACTATTCGATATATATATGAGTATAGAAATTTATTTATGTTCCATACACGTGATTGTGTATTGATGATTTATATATATATATATATATATGTATGTATATAAAACCGCACATACGCGCGGGTTTGTAAGGGATATAAAAAAAATTGCTGTCAAACTTTGTCTGACCTCGTTAAAAATGGACCTTTTGTTGAAAATAAAAATATTCTGTAATAATAATATTTGACGTTTTTGTTAGTGTTGTGTAGAATTCACGGGATTTCAAATATATTCATTTAGTGAATAAAACTACTCATCTGTCAGTGTAAATTTTCGACATCAAGTGACCCGCCGGTCACGGGTGGTCTAGTTATAAATATACTGTATATAAATGCCCTCAACTCACGTAGGCTACGCTACAGTTCCCCATTAACAATAAACAAATACACGTTTACCAATCAAAACATATCAGTGAATTGTCTATCCTAAATTACTTTCTTCTAAGTCCATTCCTTGGCTGCGTAGCTTTCTACAGTTCCCACCTAAAAGCTCCTCTCTCTCTCTCTCTCTCTCTCTCTCTCTCTCTCTCTCTCTCTCTCTCTCTCTCTCTCTCTCTCTCTCTCTCTCACCAAAGAGCACAATCATCTCTCTTTCGCAAAGGCCCCACCTGAGTTCTAATGGCTGCAGGTAAAGTACATTCAACTCTTTCCCCGTCTTTATAGACTCAGTGGACACGGGATAAAGTAGGTGGTAAGTGATGAAAAAAGTAGGAATTAAACCGTAAGGAGGCATTTGACCCTTCTCAGAAGGTGGGAGATTATATCACCGAAGATTATTACGGGGAAGAGTGGGTATTCCGGAGATTACCAGCTCAGTTTGTACATCCTTTCATTATTTTTATCACTTTCTTCACTGTCCGAATGGTAGACTGTGGTATCATTGGTAGGATTAAATACTTACATCAGAAATTACGAGTAATCAATTTTACATTGACATTCAGAACAATAGTAACGATAATGATACAACATTAACATTTAGAACAATAGTAATGATAATGATACAACATCAACATTTAGAGCAATAGTATTGATAATAGACAACATTAAGACAACAGTAATGATTTAGTAAACGAAAAATAGAGATAAAAAAATACACTTTTCGAGCACGCTTGAATTCGGACAAAAGAGGTGCGTAAAATCCCACAGACGCAGCGTAAACAAACAAAAAATGTCTTTCCCCTGGCTGTGGAGTTCAAAACTGCTCGATAGCTGCAGTTTATTTCTATGATGATTTAACTGCTGAGTACGTCACTACACGGTGATTAAAGATACCAAGACTCGCGATGACAAACGTCGCGAAAGATAATTGCAAAATAGCGATTATTTCCATACGCGAAAAGATGTCATCATACCCTAAGCATCCCGCGTTCATTATATATCCAAACAAACGTCTGTTACCATATTCCCCGTCAAGCCATATTTACAAAATCATTAATCAGAGATACCTGCCCATTTGCAAACGATGCTGAGCCTGAGAATGAACCAATATTTTGATTTCGTCTTCGTTTAATAAATGTAAGAATATCTGAGAGTGAAATAATAAGTCACAAAAATATTTTTTATCTTCATTGGTATAATATTAGAATACAACATTATCAGTTAAATAATCATCATTTATAATTACCACTGAAGTAATTACACGAATAATAACGACACACATTATTTCTAACTTCATTATTATGATCCTTTATAACTGCTCCTACAGTCATTCTTAATCATTAATCATTAGCGGAGTCAAAAATTGGCTGTTTTATATCCCCGACGTCAACACTGATGGGGGCGGGAATTCGCCGCTTCTAGAATACGCTGCAGGTGGCGAGGGAAACCGTCGCTTACTGCTACGGTTTTTCTCCGTCCTCGAGTTTTTTATCACTCTCCTCTTGTGGCGTTTACTTGCGTCATATCTAGCACCGTTCAATGTGTTCCTCCGCAAGTTCCTCGCTGGGTGAGCGGGTTCCGTTCTCAGCTGCCACTCTGTTGGTCGCGAGTTCGAATCTCCGACCGGCCAGTGAGGAACAAGAGGAATTTGTTTCTGGTGACAGAAATTCATTTCTCGCTATAATGTGGTTCGGATTCCACAATAAGCTGTAGGTCCCGTTGCTAGGTAACCAACTGGTTCTTAACCACGTAAAAATAAATCTGATCCTTCGGGCCAGCCCTCTCTAGGAGAGCTGTTAATCAGCTCCTCAGTGGTCTGGTTAAACTAAGATATACTTAACTTTGCTCTGCTTCTGCAAGCCTTTGTCTAATCCTCTAGGAGAATTTTTAACTCTATATATATATATATATATATATATATATATATATATATATATATGTGTGTGTGTGTGTGTGTGTGTACATGTGTGTATATACATATATATATATATATATATATATATATATATATATATATATATATATATATATATATATGTGTGTGTGTGTGTGTGTGTGCATATATACTCTATACGCGTGTGTTGCGCACCCTCAAATATTAAGCCACAAACATAGTTTTATATCGAATTCAATATTGTTGGTATGACAACGCCCGGCGTGTACAAGCAACGAAAAATCTTATACTGATGCATATGTATGTTACTCTATTTTTGTTACTTAAGATCAAAGCTACGCCATTGCACAGAGTTAACTGAATTATCACCATTTTTTTTCTGTTAGTAAACGTCGACAGGAATATCCATAAATCCATCACTTAATTATTTCATAAATACAAGGACGCAGTTCCGTCTACCCTAAAGACTTCCTTGGTGTTTAATAGTTAATTTGACAAACGTTTACGATGAATAGTTTTTACTACAGCCTGCGAACGGAGATGTAGTTTCTAACTTCCTAAACTAAAACATGGTCTCTGATGACCTGGTAGGCAGGATCGGTAAACATTGTGTACTCTCTCTCTCTCTCTCTCTCTCTCTCTCTCTCTCTCTCTCTCTCTCTCTCTCTCTACCGGTTGCATCTTGGATCGAAGGAAGGCTAGTTATTTTTTCTAATTTGATTTAGTTCCCTTCATTTTATTTTCCATTTTCCAGTTCTACCGTTCCATTTTATGTTTCCTAAGGCCAGGTAAATATCTGTATGTGCATTTTATACACCTGCCTTTCCAATACGCACAGAAACCTACAGCAAAACCCAAGAGACGTTTAAGTAACGGTGGGAATTGGAAAATCCACAATTATATCCGAGAACGGATTAAATATGCGAACTTCGCGTGGGAGATGACATATTTACAGAGGCGTTCGCATTCCCACTGAATTCTCGAAGAAGCATCTTTGCATGCCAGTTCTTCCTCATTGCCTGCGGCGTTAAAAGAACTAACGGGAAATGCCTTGGAACGTTCCTGGCAATAGTGGCTGAGAGAGAGAGAGAGAGAGAGAGAGAGAGAGAGAGAGAGAGAGAGAGAGAGAGAGAGAGAGAGTCTGCATAACCACCTTTTTTCCTCGGCATTTTCAAATACTTTTATATATAAATATATATATTTTCAAATATATATATATATATATATATATATATATATATATATATATATATATATATATATATATATATATATGTATATATATACAAATTAAAATTTGGGCATTACTCATCCGGTCTGGGTCATCCACTGTAAGACCCGTTTGCTGGACTAATCAAAGCCATCATGCACCCTGTACAAGAACGCTAATATCCGTGTTGTTTTCAAGCAGAACGCACATAATGTCATTTTAACTGCACATTACTTCTTTGTGGTGATTAAGCAGAAGAGGGAAAACGAAATGTGAAAGGGGATTATGAAAAGTGAATATACATCGGAACTGTGGCGTAATAAAGAAGAAAATGTGTTTTTCTCCGTAAAATCATCAAGTCTGAAGCTGTGCTAAAGACTGAAATCTTTTCAGCCTTATTTTGATGTGGCCCAAGTTTTCTAAAGTTCTAAGTCAGCCCTCACAAGGTGTGTGAAGCAGCCCAGACACTTGAGACCTCCGCTAACTATTGAAACGTTCAATTAATTATTATATCTGTTGGTAAATTGGATGTCTCGTTTATACTGATTCATCTAATTGCAGATCGATCGCTCGACGCTGAATTTATGTTTCTATGTTTTCTTAATGCACGGAGTTCCTTTTAATCTAATGCTCTGCAGGTAAATATATTTCAATAAACCTGTTTGATTTTACTTTCATATTTTTACTGATGTATAAATCCCCTTTTGTTTTTATTTTGATATGATTCTTTTGTGACATTTTAGATTATGAAATTGTACTGCGTTTCCATTTTTCCTGATTTGACCTCAGGATTTGTGGATGGTACCACGCACCAGATATTTTCAGAAAGACACAGAGAGTAATTCCGTCAATTGTAAAGAGGAAACCTACGAAACGAAAATAAAAATTAATGTTACAGGATATTAAAATGAAAGAAAAGAAGACAAGCGTCCATGAAATACTGATTAAAGTCTCTAAGATTCTAGAAAGGCTCTGGAAACTCTGATTGATATTCTGAGGCGTCTGGAACCCAGCGACTCGCAATGTAAAATCCTCTCTCTGTTCGAGAGACTGTAATATTCATGTCCCTGAATAAAACAGTAGGTTAACAAGAGAATGGCCTCGGTATCAGTTCCGTGCTCTTTCGAAAACTGTCAAAGTGCAGAGAAAATTCTGAATAGCCCTAAGCTATTGGGCACTTATGTTATTGTTGCTAAGAGGTGCACAGGTTGTTTCTGCTAGGGAGGAATGTGTGTGTGTGTGGGGTGGGGGTGGGGGTGGGGGAGTTGCAGCCCAGTACATTGCATGGTCCTTGGGCGAAATCACAGTTGACAGCAATCCCATTAGACAAACTAGTTTGCACTCTCTTTCCTGCCTTGACTCTGCCGAAAGAATAGAGTGAAATTTATAACTCCTAGTCAGAATCCACAGGTTCGACAATTGTGTGTATACATACATACATACATACATACATACATACATACATACATACATACATACATACATACATACATACATATATATATATATATTATATGTATACATACTGTATAATATCACGCAGGATACTTGCTAATTATTCTTGTTGTTCCAAGGTTAGGAGGAATGCAATCTGAATTGTTCAAGCAGTACACAGTAAATTCCTTTCATTTTACTGTGTGTACTGGAGAAATTCAAAGCTGTTGAGCAATTAATAACAGCAAATCATTCGGTTATCTCAGCCCTTTGTAGTATGTTTGCTAAAATTCTCATTGTTTTATTCTTAAACCTATTTTTACTCTAAAGTTTATCCTTTTCATATCTTTTCTCTTTTTTCTAATTCTTTTCGTTTTGTTAAAATTACTTTTCTCTATATATATACATACCTTTTTTATATTTTTTTTCCTTTTATCTAATTCTTTTCTTTTGTTCAAATTACTTTTCTTTATATATATATATATATATATATATTATATATATATATATATATATATATAAATAAAAGTAATTTCAATATAAATATAATTAGATAAAGAAAAGTAATTTCAATAAAAATAGAATTAGATATATATATATATATATATATATATATATATATATATATATATATATATATATATATATACGAAAATACCAAAGCATAAACCTACTGCATGACGTTTAAATTACAAGCATGTGCGCCTCATTCCCTAACCATAAACGTAAGCAATAGAAAACACGCCGGGCGCAAAAAAAAAAAACTTTCCATTTGTTTCCAGATCCCCATAAATCTCAAAGGACCGAATTATCCCAAAATGAAGGATGGCGCTACCATAAACAAGAGGAGGATTTGCAAACACAAGAAAACTGTCACAGGGGCCATCATTATTCACTCGCTTCGAATTTCGTTTACTCCGTAATTACGAAGAGCAACGTTGGGAATGTATCGGGGAGCCAAGCTGGTGGTAGACTGGACGCGAGGCTGCTCGTTTGCCAGCGAGTGGTTTTGTAAGTATAAATTTGAACACGTGCAATCATAAATTATTCAGTTGTAAATGATGTCACGCTGTCGACGTAAGAAATGACAATTTCCCAGTGACGCTGTCGACGTAAGAAATGAAAATTTCCTAGTGACGCTGTCGACGTAAGAAATGAAAATTTCCTAGTGACGCTGTCGACGTAAGAAATGAAAATTTCCCAGTGACGCTGTCGACGTAAGAAATGAAAATTTCCTAGTGACGTTGTCGACGTAAGAAATGAAAATTTGCCAGTGACGCTGTCGACATAAGGAATGAAAATTTGCCAGTGACGCTGTCGACATAAGAAATGAAAATTTCCCCGTGACGCTGTCGACATAAGGAATGAAAATTTGCCAGTGACGCTGTCGACATAAGAAATGAAAATTTCCCCGTGACGCTGTCGACATAAGAAATGAAAATTTGCCCGTGACGCTGTCGACGTAAGAAATGAAAATTTCCCAGTGACGCTGTCGACGTAAGAAATGAAAATTTCTAGTGACCCAGTGACGCTGTCGACATAAGGAATGAAAATTTGCCAGTGACGCTGTCGACATAAGAAATGAAAATTTCCCCGTGACGCTGTCGACGTAAGAAATGAAAATTTCCCAGTAATTTCAAAATATAAAACTGCAAATATACAAACAAAATAAGATGACATACACATATATATATTATATGTATATATAATTATAGATATGCTTACAAAATCTCAGTCGACATAAGAAATCAGAAACGATGCGTTTAAACGTGAGAGCGCTTGGTACTGAACCTCTGCCTGTCCCGTGATATGTATATATTTAAATGGACAATGCTAAACATCTTAAAAGGTATGTATACAGTTACACATGGGTGCATAAATAATGAGAAAGTCTTTTATCTCATACCCTCGCAATCGGTGCGTCCAAACGAAATCCAAACATGTATCAGGGTTCCTACACTCTAAGATACGAAGATTATCCTTAATTTTTCACAACATTTCAGCAATGGAGTCTAATAAAAACGTTTTTTTCGACTGTATCAGGTTTCTCTCCTTTCGAGTTGCCTGTTGTTTCAAACATTTACCAGAAAAAAAAGGGTATCTGCTTATTTCTCTTTCGTGCTCTTTCATAATATGTTTTGCCCACTTGCAGATATTCACATCAGAAAATCGGTTCCTAATTCCATTTCTCGCCTGGCCTTTCTTTTTCACGACCACGAGAGAGTACTGCTTTTCTTTCCACAAGATTGCTGAATTTTCCTATCGGAGAACTGATGTCCTTTACTGCCAAGTCAATGCTGCTTTTTCTCACCGAGGCTACTTTTATTTCTTCCAAGAATGCTACTTTTCCTTTCACGATATTTCCAACTTCACTTACTAAATGTACGTTTTTTTTCTTCTTCTTCCTGCCTTCAAAATTAAGTTAAGTATACCTTAGTTTTACCAGACCACTGAGGAGCTGATTAACAGCTCTCCTAGAGAGGGCTGGCCCGAAGGATTAGACTTATTTTACGTGGCTAAGAACCAACTGGTTACTTAGCAACGGGACCTACAGCTTATTGTGGAATCCGAACCACATTATAGCGAGAAATGAATTTCTATCACCAGAAATAAATTCCTCTAACTCTTCATCAGCCGGCCGTGGGAACTGAACTCCGGCCCATCGAGTGACAGTCTGAAGCTCAACCGACTCAGCCAACGAAGGGCTATCCCTTCTTCAAACTCCTCCCGACATTCCATCGAGTACTATAAATCCACGGCACATTGTCCTCCCAAAACAGAATATGTCGACAAGAAAGTAAATGAGAAATCGCCCGCCTCCCACTGCCTTCTCTGAACCGTTCAACTTTCCTCCTTCTCAAAAGCAGAGTTTTCAAAGCGCCACCTCAGAACGGAATGCCATTAACACTTTTCCGTGGAGATCTGTGTTTGATTTGGGCAACTGCAAGTTTTCCGTTTCGTTCTCTATTTTCTCTGAAGCCTGCTCTTTATGTATAGAGTGCATTACAGAGTTGAACGTCAATGGATAAAACGTATGACAAGGCTATAGGAGGGATAATTTATTAATCATTATAACATTTTAAAAGGCGCGGCATATTTTGAAGATATCGTTCACATACGAGTTAAGTGAAAAGTCGAAGATAAACTTTCATAAAACACCATAAACATAATTAAGTTCCAGAATAAAAAAAAAGAATGCGACCGCAAGAAAATTATGTACTATACAAATACGCAATATACGAATTACGCAATACACAAATTCATGCAATATACACTGAATAAGCAAAATCACTCTAGTCTGACAAACGAGCACTTAGGAATCGACTGCTTTCAGGAATTCCGCTGATATGAAAGAATGATGCCGAGAGGACATTCCAACTCCCCTCGGATTGCTTAATTAAATAATAAAAAGATTTCCCTTTGCACTGACAGAGCGCGTTTAGCTATTTCTCCCAAGAGTGAGCTTCCAAGGACACGAACACGGGGAAATATTTCCCCATCATGCGATGTGCAATCAGGCAATCGTTTTCTCTCTCTCTCTCTGTCAAGTGGAAAGTGAGGAGAGGTTCTTCATGAGTGAAAAGTGGTAGTGATTCTCCCAGGTAAATTGACTCGGCTGTCCCATTAAAGACGGTGTTGACAGTACGTCCTTGGATTTAGCCACTGTCACGGAAATGACCTTTAGATATCACAAACAACAGCTACAAAACTCTCTTTGGAGAGTGAACGTCATCCTGACATAACTGACAAATACGAATTCATCTGCAAATAAAATCGCAAGCTCCATCGATCTCGTACGCTTTACTGGGGAAAATAATATCATGAATTACAACAAAACTTTCTGTCGAAAACGCAGATTTCAAAATGATTACATAAACGAAAATTTTATCCCCCTATTCCGTTACACAGAACATATTTCATATATCTTTTTATCGAAGGTTAATACAAGTTTCTCTCTCTCTCTCTCTCTCTCTCTCTCTCTCTCTCTCTCTCTCTCTCTCTCTCACAACCACAATGAACTATGAAAAAAAAAATAAAATAACGAAAAAAAAAAAAGCTAGCGGTTTAGAAAGCAGCATAATTTAGGCTGGGTTGTGTCAGAATCCAAAGTATCAAGTATCTTACAATAAAGAAATTAATAACGATGAAAACACCAGAAATTGTTACGTGGTTCTGGAGTTCTCTTCCCAAAATAATAATAATGAATAAATTTAAGTGCATCTGTTTTGATGGACAAACACTAGCATTGAGCGCCAACGTTACACGGCGTAAGGGCACTTAAAGGTAATTGCAACATCATACGATTTATTTAGAACTTTTTTAGGGCATATATTCAAAATTACATTTAATAATAATAATAATAATAATAATAATAATAATAATAATAATAATAATAATAACTGGGCTTTCGAATAGTTAACGAGCAGAGTTTTCAACATACTGGAAGCGGGGAAAGGCTGCAGTTTCACGCCAAAATCTAATTTCTTATTCTGACAAAGACTAAACAATCAGCGACCTCTAGTTAATCTGTGCAATTTCTCGCTTCTGAGAGAAAGGGAGAGCTAAACACGCGTCGATGTTGAAACGAAGCCTACGATGCGACAAACTCATATCTTGTGAAGAGACGGCGCGCTTTGCAGTACTGACTCACAGGGAAAAATTTAATTGTTTTAGTTTCAAAAAAAGACTCGGAGCTTAACACTTTCTGCTCCTGTGCACAGAGACCAGACACACTGTGCGTCCTGGTGAAGATATCAATATGTTTTGAGGGATATTGGGCCTACACCACATTCCACAAGACTCATTCATAAGCAGCAGGTGGTGACAAGGGAATGCACGGGCAGATAATCCACACGACAGCTGCGGGAGATTCGTTATCATACGGGTAGGATGGACATCTGACGAGCAACGTTCCTAGGAGTAATTACACAGCAGAGTGCTGACCTTCTGTAAGCAAGATTTTCACTAAGACGTTCGTGTATTCCCGATGGTCTACAATTTAAAAGAGCTACATTCAGAGGATACACAATTAAAAAGATTATTTTCATATAGAAAAAAATAGATTTCACATTCCCGATAGTCTACATTTCAGTAGACACAGTAATAAGATGCAAAATTAAAATTATTATTTCCATATAGTCTAAAATTTAACAGGACTACAGTAATAGGATGCAGAGTTGAAAGGATTATTGCCAACAGGAACAGGACCGGGAGGGGGAATTATATAAACCGTAGCGAAATGGGAAATAAAAAAGTAAATGATAAGTTTAAAAAAGAAGAAACTAATCAAACAAATTACCAAAATTAAGGCAGCGACGAATTACCATACGAGAAACCAAAACAGAACTCTTGCTATCTAGCCAAGAGTTAAACATTTGGGCACCCAATCTTCTAAACGCGGAACCAGAATGACAAACTCAGTCAAGTTCCTCTGAATACACAAACAAGACGAGCAAGTAAACATACGTTCACAAACAAGCTACAAGCTTCAGGGGATCACTTCCAAGTGTAAGTTGCTGAATTCAATGCACGACAGAATAAGCAATTGGGAAGCCAACCTTGTCATTTGTAGGAATCTCTGGTTTCGTAATCGTGGTTTGACTAGCTAGCTGTGTGCACGTGCGTGCGCGCGCGTGTGAATGCGTACACAAGAGGGAAAGCGAGAGAGATTAACCTGGGTAATATAGATAAGACGTTAAACGGGCTGTCAGAGGATTAACCTGACTATTAAACAAAGAAGAGCGGCGGATATTAAACTGGCTATTCGAGGGAGATAAAAACGTATGACGTCAAGCTTGGAAAAGAAACTATTGCCAGGTTATGCAACACAGATTTCTAATGCTATCTGCCAGTTTACTTCTGGTTTTTATCTGTGCTGACGTCCCGATTGCTCCCTTCTCCAAACGGAAGCCTCGTTCTTCAAGACTTAGTCATCTCACCGATGCTTTTCTCGACAGAAATTTGCCTCTCCCCTTATTCGAGCTCCCGGCGCTTATTCAACCCATCGTTCTTCCAGCTAAATTAACCTTCCAGCCCTATTTTCTTTTATCTCTCTCTCTCTCTCTCTCTCTCTCTCTCTCTCTCTCTCTCTCTCTCTCTCTCTCTCTCTCTTTGGCATTTATCTCAGTGTAACGTTTCTTTACCTAATTTAAGGGTCCTCTTGAAGCTTTCTCAAACTCAGGGACGATATTTTGGTGTTTTCAAATCCCGGGATTTTCAATTTAATATCTTTTGTATAATTTACATTCAATAATGTATAAAAAAAAAAAAAGAAGCCCTGGGGAAGAGAGATTTCAAGATTCAAGAGGAGCTGCAGTGAACAAGTTCAACTACAACCGGGTCCTAAGTTTCTTGCAACATTCTTACACCATGAAAATAAAACAAACCATGAAAATAAAACAAATATATATATATATATATATATATATATATATATATATATATATATATATATATATATATATATATGCATTAAAAATAAAACTAATATCCTTTTCATTAATTAGGCAATTCAATATAAATGCACTTTATAATTTTTTATCTCATTTACAAAATGTGTTCTTATTGGGTCCGGTACGTTTTCAGCTCTTTGAAATTATCAGAGAGAGAGAGAGAGAGAGAGAGAGAGAGAGAGAGAGAGAGAGAGAGAGAGAGAGAGAGAGAGAGAGAGAGAGATTCATGATGTTCGTTACATAAAATGTACTAGTGCTGAAGGACTAACAAGTTCACTAGGACCAAAGTCTACTCTCACGAAAGCAGCTAAAAAGAATGTCATCGAGATTGTTTCCAGAAACTGCACTCAGCACCAACACCGGGAAGGAACTGCCAATTGTACACTGACCCACAAAACTTCACAGAGCAATGGAACAGACTCAGGGTCCAATAGAAGGGAATGTGGTTTCTGACATATTGGGAAAGAACTCAGTTGATTTGAGGCAACGGGAGAGAGAGAGAGGAGACATCATTTGGAGAGGAAGATGTTTCGGGCATCCCCCTCCCCCCAACTCTGTGCCACCTACTTCAGTTGAAGCTGAAAGGGCTCTCTCAGCTGCCGGGGGCTTTTCATCACCAAACTAGGGACAAGGCTGACAGACTAAACGTATTGACGGCTTAAGCTTCCTGAAAAGTTATTTTATGAGCAACAAAGCCTGACTTCACAAAAGGATAAGATGGCAGTAAGGACTATTATGCTCATTACAGGGCTAAGGACTATTATCTGCTCTTCCCTATGAACTATGACGACCGTAACTGGACTGACGTTCCCCTTATTCTTTCAAGTATTTCATTTCCACCGAGAATGTGCTAATGTTAATCAAGTATTGAACAATAGACTTTGACATACTGCGTATCATTTTACTCCTTACTAAGTTAATAAAATCGTATAACTCATATCAATCTCTTTTCAAACTTCCAGTTTTAAACATGATAAAGTACCAGTACATACCATAGAGATTTCCTCAGTTGAATAAAAATACATAATATATAGTTTGAAATTCAACAAGTACCAGGATATGATTTTCATGGGGTAACACCGCCAAATCAAAGTCCTTCAAAAGAAGGCATCGTGTTTACCCCATATAAAAATGGGAAAAAACACGTTAAAAACGAAGAATTAATTTTGTAATTACGCCTAATGCCGGAAAATCCCGGGATTTCCCGGGAAGGATCAAACTTGTACCGAAATCCCGGGATACTTAAAATCTCCTGAAACGAGAAACCCTATTCAGAATAGAAAGGTCTTCCAACGCCGCAAAAGACCTTGTCAATATGCTACTTTGGGTTAGGACTGAAGAGGAGAGTGCCCAGATATTTTCCTCAAAAGTGAATTAATTAGCAATCAAGAATGACACTAGAATGTTAAATGAGTTGCCTGTTGTTAAAGAAACATTGTCAGTGAGAATGTGCGTATTGGGAGAGACGCAATGTACTAGACGTACTGACAATCACATTTAGAGTTTTGTGAGTGTTCGACTTTACTTCCCACCACGAATTTTAGCCAAATCTGTGTTCACAGAACCAGCAACCCACAGGATTACAATCAGGCGTTGGAATCGATGCAAATTGTGTGCCCTCATTTGAATAAGCAACCAACTTGGTTGTACGGCAAACCACGTATGTGTTAATAACATAAATAGTGGTTGGCCAAAAACGTGGCCCTGAAGAACACCAGAGATTACATTTCAGTAGAGACTGTCAGTCTATATTACAACTGCTACTAAGAAATGCTCCTCCAACTCTCATCTAACGAAATTTGAAAACCAAGGCTCCATGGCTGAAAGTTAAAGTTAAGTATATCTTAGTTTAACCAGACCACTGAGCTGATTAACAGCTCTCCTAGAGAGGGCTGGCCCGCAGGATTAGACTTATTTTACGCGGCTAAGAACCAACTGGTTACCTAGCAACGGGACCTACAGCTTATTGGGGAATCCGAACCACATTATAGCGAGAAATGAATTTCTATCACCAGAAATAAAGCAGCATCACAATGAAGACCACTCATACAAATTTCCGTACGACGCTGAAGATTGAATGAATTGCATCACATGCGGCCGAGCCCTTGAGAAAGCCAAATTGTAAGCTGAGAACATGATATTTCATCAGCGACATTCAGACGCTTCGCCAAGCGATGTTGGTAAAGCTCGAGATGATGTTATTGGATATTCAAAAACTGGGTGATTGCAAGCAAAAAGCTGCCACTCCAGATTTCTCTAAGGAAGTTACAACAGCTTCTTCTCCAACCTGTGCAAAATGACGCCCCTCTAGCTAACTTACAACAGACAACTGATGATTCAGGGCTTCAGCAATCCGCAGTTTTCACCAAAAACAAAGCTCAGTATGAACTGATACGCTTCTTTAAATACTTTTCTCTTTTCTGACCATTGGCATAAAATAATTTAAAAATACTCAAAAATAATATCTACGCTCAAGGGACCGATTCCCAAGTAATTTCATTAAAAATAATTTTTATACAGCTTTTTTTTATTGCTGTATAATAGTTCAAACAACCATTTCATATTTATATATATATATATATATATATATATATATATATATATATATATATATATATATATATATATATATATATATATACACACGAGTTGTCTTAACTATTTAATGAACATGTATACTTTGTCTTGGATATTTTAAAACCACTTTATGCCAATGAATAGAGGAGAGAAAAGCTTTTTTATGGACACCGTTTAGATAACATACTATATGCGGAGTCTTGTCAAGTGGATCTGCAGTAAACACTGAGGTGCTGCAGGGAAATGCTGTCACCTTCGCTGTTTCCCGTCTCGTGGGTTTTATAATAAAAAAAAATGTTTGGAGATGAAACAGCGGTAATATTTCAGTGACATTCTTTGAGTAACAAGTCGTTGAAGGCGATGAAGGTGATCATGACGAATTTATATATACATATTTATATATAAATATATATAAAAAAAATACATATTTATATACATATATATATATACAAATACATATTTACATATATATATATATATATATATATATATATATATATATATATATATATATATATATATATATATCCACTGGGACGGTTACCAAATAAATTTTATATTCAAATCATTTCGTGGATTTTTTCTTGCTTTTTAGGGATCAAAGGCGACGTTCGCCGAATCTCACAGGCGTTAATTATCTCGAAAGCTGGAGAGCAAAAAATAAATCACCAGGTCTCTGCTTGCATGTTGCGATGAAAAATTTTATTTGAATGCAAAATTCAAAATGAATAGAAACTTAATAGATACGTGATAAAATCATAGCAGAAAAAGTGCAGAATTTATTGCGTGCAGTCATATTTACGAATTTTAAAAAAGCATAATTTAAATTGCTATAAAATAAAAATAAAAAAGTATAGCTGTAAGATAACGCCCGCATAAATTAATCGCTACGGTAACGTTGGAATGAAAAAAAGAATTTAGATAAGATGCGTATGCTACTTTCATAGTCATGCAAAACTTGGTATTTCTAAAGCTTGCGTCATTTTTTAGGAATTTCTCCTCAGAAACATCCTACAAGCTCTTATTCCTAAGAGGAAATTAACATGGGTCGCTGGAGAAAGCTACGGTGTGAGTTTTTTTTCACGAACTTGTTTGTGGTCGTTTCAAATAAAGTTTATTTCAAAAAGAACCTACAGTGATTGTCTCTAGGAAACCTGGCCAGACATATATATATATATATATATATATATATATATATATATATATATATATATATATATATATATATATATATATATATATATAATGTATAACTGAATCATGAAAAAATGGAACGTGATGAATATATAAATAAAGACAAAATCCACGAAGGAAAGAGAAACACTGGAGTGCTGCGAGGCCTTTCGACTGTCGTCCTTTACTTAGCAGTCTGGATTTTATCTTTATATATATACTGTATATACATATACATATAATATATATATGCTCAAACGCACACACACACGCACACACACATATATATATATACATTTATACATGTCTATATATACACAAACGCGGACACACACACATATATATATGTATTAGATGGAAAATTTTGTTTTTTCATTACTAGGAACAGTTAGACTTGCCTATTTTACACTCACAAATCACGAAGTCACTAACTGTCAAATGAAAATTCTGAACAGAGACCGCAGCCGAACAAGACTCGGCCCACAAACCGCCCACTTCATAGAAATAAATGCGGCATAATCCACGAGACGTTGCCAGCACATTATGACTTCGTTCAAGGACGGATTAGCTAAGATGTGAAGACTGAAGCAAGCTAAAGGTTAAGAAGAAACCGCGGAAACAGATCAAATTATCAATGACAGGAAGCCATGCAATTTTGGCTGACAGGGACCGATGAAGATCCTTCGGTATTATCTACAGCGAGCCACTCAGGGGATACTGTAGGCGGTAGCCACCGACGGAAGTTCTAGAAGTGATCCGTGAAGACTACGTTGCGCACTTCTCAATCATGCTTGACAGCCTTTCGAAGAACGACTCGACAAACACCGATTTAACCCTTCATTCGTCTCTGAAATCTCTCTCGAATTGTAACACTGAAATAATTAGCACTTTTCAACGAGTGTTTTGCGTGAGAATATTTCTCCTGGGGATCAAGAAAAGGCCATATATTTCCTCTTTGTTGTAAGCCCATTTCTAGTACCTGAATCATCTGTTTTCAATATTCCACATTCATATTCTCTACTGCCAGAGTTGGTTCTTCATTGGAGGGGTGGGTAGAGCTCTGGGCTAGCGCGCCGTTGGCCCAGCGTTCGACTCTCCGACCGGCCAATGAAGAGTTAGAGGAATTTATTTCTGGTGTTAGAAACTCATTTCTCGTCATAATGTGGTTCGGATTCCACAATAAGCTGTAGGTCCCGTTGCTCGGTAACCAGTTGGTTCTTAGCCACGTAAAATCTTCTTCTCTTCCCTTCGCCTAGCTGCTATGTCTTTAGTCCTGGCTAATTTCTTAAATCGCGATTTCCGCAATCCTTCAATATAAATAAGCAAGAACTGCTTCCGCCGTATAAATTTACGTGAATCTTTGGGTGTTCTATAACGAAAGTTAGTGGGTGAGACTGACAGACTAATGACTTCGCCTCAGCCCAAACCCGAAGGGAATAAATAGGAAAGGAGGAAGGAAAAACGGTGGTGTTAGAATTTTCTCCTCTTGATATAGGAAACAATAAACTTAACGAAAATTATAACGATGGTTATCAAGATTCATCGTGGTTCCTTAAGTGTTATTTATGCTGTTACAACGTCATATAAATCTGGATGCAGTTCCTTTCAATGTCAGAAATAATTTACCAATTATATGTCCAATTGTCTTAAATAAAAAACAACTTCAATGGGCCGAGCAATGCATTGCTTCCTCTTGACGCAACACAGAGACAAAAACGCTCAAAAATTAAAAAAACAGGACTTCGTATGACGGTTTAAATCTCCCTCCCCTGAGGCGAACGTGTTTCCTAACGGACACAGAATTACATGAAAAAAAAATGTCCACATCAACGAAAGAAAAGTCTGGGCAAACAGACATGGAAAAAGCATGTGATAGCGACAGAGAGGCAATGTGGACCGTCTCGATGACGTCTGGTATAAGGATAAGTAGTTTCAAGCCATTCATTTTTCTATGACGAAAGCAAGGCGTGTGTTAGGTTCTGTATACTGGAGAGCGACTTGTTTGGTGTGAACATGATTTCGGTGTCTCCATGGATGGAGTGATGCGAGGCGTTGGGATAGTATATTAGAAGTAGATTCAAATTCGTGGGATGAGGAAAATATGTCTTGAATACACGACCCTACAGAGAACGCGGCTTCCGTCACCTGATCAGTTCAGCACTCTCTTGACCCGCACCACTGTCTGGCCCGAACAAGATTTAAATTCACTCACACTTCGAGTCATTTTTTCCTCGCATTTTCCCTTCGTGGTCAACAGTATTAGCAGACAAAACGTTCTTTCCTTCTCTCAAAGTTTCCATTTGTAGCGACCCATGTTAACAGATTAGCCGTCCTTTCCATTACAGCAACCCAGTCATCTCTATTTTTTCCCCTCACATATACTAATACATTACAGCGAACAATGATACCTAGGCGTTACCAGTACTCATGCTCAGGATTCTTTCAGTAATTATTTTCCGTTCCTAAAAGGGAAAATTATTGATACACGCTCATCCTATTAAAAATACCTCGTCCGGGGCAGTCCTCTTCAATCTTAAAGCAAGAAAGAACCTATTTACTTAATAATTCAAGACGCAATTAAGTCTTCAAGGATGTCAAATTTTAATTAAAAGCGGCGGAAAGAACGCGCCTGATCAACAAAGTGAGCTGTGTGCTCCTACCTGAAGGAAAGAAGGTAGCCGTAAAGTATTTCATTAAAGGCGAAGCATTCAGATTTCAAGGATACCCGCTTCAATTCAGGTTAATGGAGAAAACTCGCCTTATAAACAGAGCAAGTGACTATATCTTTTCTTTAAAAAAAAAAAGAAAAACAAAAGTGTTAAAACGCGGGAGAAAGAAAGTAGTTCCCATACTAAAACAACAGAGGGGAAACTTGTTTACATTCCCAACACAATACGAATCCAGGGTAACATTTAGGAAGGGAGAAGTTTTATACGCGGCCCCTTCAACAACATCCGGCGCTCCCCAGCACCCAACCCCGCCCAAACTCCACGCCCTCTCACAGACCTCAAGGCTGAAGAACAGACAGGAACGAAATGTTTCCCTCCTGGTATTTCAGCCTCCATTTTTATATTCTCGCTGCACGCATCGAAATTGAAATGATGATAAAAGACAATCGCGCACGAGAGCTCTGCAACTGTTAGGGTTTTTTGGCCACTTAACGCCGCGACAAAAGACAAAAATAAAAAGAAATGGCCAAAAATAAATTGGATAATCTGAAGGAAAAGTAAAATAGACAGGTATCTAGATTACAGGTAAACTTGAAGCCTTAATGGGTGTTCTCACATCATCGACAGCAGCCAAGGGCGAGAAACAACAGCAGCTTTGAGATGGCACCTTAATTTATTTCATGAACGTCATCAGAGTCATCATAAGTGGTGGTAGTAGTAATAGTATTTGTAATCCAGTTGAAAAGTTAAGTACATCTTAGTTTAACCAGACCACTGAGCTGATTAACAGCTCTCCTAGGGCTGGCCCGAAGGATTAGACTTATTTTACGTAGCTAAAAACCAACTGGTTACCTAGCAACGGGACCTACAGTTTATTGTGGAATCCGAACCACATTAAGACGAGAAATGAATTTCCATCGCCAGAAATAAATTCCTCTAATTCTTCATTGGCCAGCCGGAGAGTCGAACGCTGGGCCAACAGCGTGCTAGCCGAGAGCTCTAGCCACCCCTCCAATGAAGAACTTGTAATTTACTTTATGACAGTAATCCAGTCATAAAGTAGATTTCTCATCAACAAATATATTTAAGAACTTATTAAAACTGTCAACAAAAGATTACATAAACGTCAAACGTGAGAAACGAAATGATTGCACAAACATCAAACATGAGAAACGAAAAGATTGCACAAACATCAAACATGAGAAATGAAATGATTGCACAAACGTCAAACATGAGAAACGAAATGATTGCACAAACGTCAAACATGAGAAACGAAATGATTGCACAAACGTCAAACATGAGAAACGAAATGATTGCACAAACGTCAAACGTGAGAAACGAAAAAGATTGCACAAACGTCAAACGTGAGAAACGAAATGATTGCACAAACGTCAAACATGAGAAACGAAATGATTGCACAAACGTCAAACATGAGAAACGAAATGATTGCACAAACGTCAAACATGAGAAACGAAATGATTGCACAAACGTCAAACGTGAGAAACGAAAAGATTGCACAAACGTCAAACGTGAGAAACGAAATGATTGCACAAACGTCAAACATGAGAAACGAAATGATTGCACAAACGTCAAACATGAGAAACGAAATGATTGCACAAACGTCAAACATGAGAAACGAAATGATTGCACAAACGTCAAACATGAGAAACGAAATGATTGCACAAACGTCAAACATGAGAAACGACATGATTGCACAAACGTCAAACAAGAGAAACGAAATGATTGCACAAACGTCAAACATGAGAAACGAAATGATTGCACAAACGTCAAACATGAGAAACGAAATGATTGCACAAACGTCAAACGTGAGAAAAGAAATAATTGCACAAACGTCACGCGTGAGAAAGGAAATGATTGCACAAACGTCAAACGTGAGAAACGAAATGATTGCACAAACGTCAAACGTGAGAAACGAAATGATTGCACAATCGTCAAACGTGAGAAACGAAATGATTACACAAACGTCAAACATGAGAAACGAAATGATTAAACAAACGTCAAACGTGAGAAACGAAATGATTGCACAAACGTCAAACAAGAGAAACGAAATGATTGGAAAACGTCAAACAAGAGAAACGAAATGATTGCAGCCAAACGTCAAACAAGAGAAACGAAATGATTGCACAAACGTCAAACACGAGAAACGAAATGATTGCACAAAATTCAAACGTGAGAAACGAAATGATTGCACAAACGTCAAACGTGAGAAACGAAATGATTGCACAATCGTCAAACGTGAGAAACGAAATGATTGCACAAACGTCAAACGTGAGAAACGAAATGATTGCACAAACGTCAAACGTGAGAAACGAAATTATTGCACAAACGTCAAACATGAGAAAGAAATGATTGCACAATCGTCAAACGTGAGAAACGAAATGATTGCACAAACGTCAAACGTGAGAAACGAAATGATTGCACAAACGTCAAACGTGAGAAACGAAATGATTGCACAATCGTCAAACGTGAGAAACGAAATGATTGCACAAACGTCAAACGTGAGAAACGAAATGATTGCACAAACGTCAAACGTGAGAAACGAAATGATTGCACAAACGTCAAACGTGAGAAACGAAATGATTGCACAAACGTCAAACAAGAGAAACGAAATGATTGCACAAACGTCAAACGTGAGAAACGAAATGATTGCACAAACGTCAAACATGAGAAACGAAATGATTGCACAAACGTCAAACAAGAGAAACGAAATGATTGCACAAACGTCAAACAAGAGAAACGAAATGATTGCACAAACGTCAAACAAGAGAAACGAAATGATTGCACAAACGTCAAACATGAGAAACGAAATGATTGCACAAACGTCAAACATGAGAAACGAAATGATTGCACAAACGTCAAACATGAGAAACGAAATGATTGCACAAACGTCAAACATGAGAAACGACATGATTGCACAAACGTCAAACAAGAGAAACGAAATGATTGCACAAACGTCAAACAAGAGAAACGAAATGATTGCACAAACGTCAAACACGAGAAACGAAATGATTAAACAACAGTCTTATCGGCGTAAAGAATTTGCACATCATAACAAGAACGGAAGGAGAGGAATAGGGCAACGAAGGAAAATAAGACATGAGCCAAGTGAAGAACTGATGGAAAAATCGCAAAAAAGACTCGATAATCAAAATCCGGAAACGATACGTGACACAATAAAAATACGCTGGAACAGAGTTCAAATGAAAGCCTGCAAACGAGCAGAAGAAAAACCATACTGACAAAAGAGAGTCTGGCAAGAAAAACATGTCCCAAAAATTGCGAAGGAAAAACTAAACCGAGAGAGAAAAGGATCTCCGCGAAATGTTCAAGTAATGACCAATACCGAACTCGCCCCGTATTTTTCCATTGAGGGGTAATCGTCGTTAAATTAGTCCTTAATTGCGCTCGATCCAGATTTATAATTGATGGCAACAAAGCCTCATTAACGACTTTAATTATTCGTTCGTTTATTTCCTACGCCGGCCCGATCCACCGACACCTACCACCCGACCCCCAAACCCCGCCCCCGCCCCGACCCCCTTCGAACAACTTCCATGGGGAAAAAAACAGTGGACAGGAAAAATAAACCGTAAATGAACCAGTAATCAGCTCGGCGTTGTAATCGTGTCGGCCGAGTTTCTTCTTCTAATCAATCACCAGCTATTATTGCTTCATGTTTCTTATTTCCTTTCTTTTTCAACCTTTTCTATTTGTTGACAGCTATCGATATATACATATATATATATATATATGATATATATATATATATATATATATATATATATATATATATATATATATATATATATATATATATATATATATAAAGGCGACCAGGAGGATTCCCAACTTGGCAACCTGTTTAGGAAGATTTGAAATTACACATACATATATACATAAAGACGTAAGCACGCATATGCATATATGTATGTACCGGTCATTGTGTGTGTGTGTGTAGTGTGTAGTGTGTGAGACATGCTATTCTAAATTATTTTACATATAAAACGATAATCGACGGGCTTTCGTGAGACTTCACTTAAATATAAAATTCTCCGTTAATTTCTACAAGAAAGACTCCATGGGTAGTCAGTGCAAAAGTTAAGTATACCTTAGTTTAACCAGACCACTGAGCTGAATAACAGCTCTCCTAGGGCTGGCCCGAAGGATTAGATTTATTTTACGTGGCTAAGAACCAATTAGTTACCTAGCAACGGGACCTACAGCTTATTGTGGAATCCGCATTATAACGAGACATTAATTTCTATCACCAGAAATAAATTCCACATTATAACGAGACATTAACTTCTATCAACAGAAATAAATTTCTCTAATTCTTCACTGGCCGGTCAGAGAGTTGAGCGCGGGCCCAGCAGAGTGCTATCCGAGAACGATACCAACCCGTCCAATGAGGAACTAATGGTCAGTGCAGCACTCATACTTCAACCACTGCTGAATCGCGAATAAAGGGTGTCTGTGCAGAAAAGCGCATCCGCTGATTCACACACCTCTGCACAAAACTCATCCGCCAGGGTGTACAACTCCCTACACAGACGAGACTATGAAGGCCCTTGCTTTCAAAATCTCTTCCATTGCTTGTTTTCACCGCTTGTAAGTCTACTCTCTTCCTTCCTCCTGACGCTTCTTGCTCATACAGTTTTCGTCAAACTATTGTCTTCCATTCTTCCCACATGACCAAGCCACATAAAAATTCAGTGATCTTCGCACCTCCATATTTCTCAACATGTCAATCCTTCTTAAACAATGTGTACTGCCCAAATATTTCATTTCAGCTGCTTCAACCATTTTCCATTCAGAATGAGGCTCAAAAATATTTTAATCCTGTCAGTATTCTATTTTCTTTTTCTCATAATGGATCCACAGCAAGTACCTTTTGTCATCTGTCTTACCTGATCAATTCAATACATAACTTACATCTTCCCTCGACAAATGACTAATATTATTTCCCTAAAAAATATAATACATGCATTCACCTCCTCTCTCAGCTTTTTACTTTTAAAAAAGAACAATCATTCTAAACAAACACCTTCATCAGTAATCTTCTCATACTCCAGACATTCCGTACATACCAAGGTCACCTTCTAAATAATACCACTTCGTCATCTCATTTATAATCTCCACAAAACTTGGCACATTTGTTTTTTAACCTTAGAACTAGTTCCTCATTGGGCGGATGGCTTCCGTTCTCAGCTAGCACTCTGCTGGCCGCGCGTTCGAATCTCCGACCGGCCAATGAGGAATAAGAGGAATTTATTTCCGGTGATAGAAATTCATTTCTCGCTATAATGTGGTTCGGATTCTACAATAAGCTGTAGGTCCCGTTGCTAGGTAACCAATTGGTTCTTAGCCACGTAAAATAAGTCTAATCCTTCGGGCCTGCCCTCTCTAGGAGAGCTGTTAATCAGCTCAGTGGTCTGGTTAAACTAAGCTATACTTAACTTAACCTTAGAACTGCTAATTCCAATGAGCACTTCCCAAATAATTTTTTAAATGTACTAGTACATCAACTGCTTCCACACTTTCATCATTCAAATCTGCTTCGCCTCCATCAATGCAGAAAAAAAAAGTATACCTTACTTTAACCAGACCACTGAGCTGGTTAACAGCTCTCCCAGGGCTGGCCCGAAGGAATACATTCATTTTACGTGGCTAAGAACCAACTGGTTACCTAGCAACGGGACCTACTGCTTATTGCACAATTGGATTCTCTACTGAATAGCATGACTCCATTTGCATCTTTTATTCAGACACATTTCCCGTTAATTTTTCTATATTACTTTTCTCATTTTTCTGTGTCACTTTCCATCTGATTACCTCGCCCCTGAGTTGAGGTTGCCTTAGTAGAGGTACGTGGGGTCCCTTTGAGTGAAATGCTCTCGAATTAGCGGATGGATAACAGGAAATAAAGCAACCAATTTTCATACGCCGTTTTGAAAGAAAATCATCAAACGAACAAAAATATAGGAAAGACAACCCCACAAACTACTTTAACGCAGCAAAGAAATAAGTATGTGCATCCGTACACACAACAATATATATATATATATATATATATATATATATATATATATATATATATATATATATATATATATATATATATATATGCATAGATACATGTGTGTGTATGTATGTATCCGACAGGGTTCTGCATTCCCTGGGTGTTTTCGAACCCGCATGTGATAGGAAGAGAGCTTTTACCATTACCCCACCACCCTTCGTGGTATGGTGGTTAATATATTTATGTGTGTGTGTATATATATATATACACACACACATATATATATATATATATATACACATACAAACATATATATATGTACATATCTATAATATACGTATGGGTATGTATCCACGTATATATGTTTATATATACGCATGTATCTTGACAGTGCCAAAACAGTACGCCCGGCCATAATCTCAGACGGCCATAAGTAATTTAATGAATTCCTTTTCAGAGTTTATTTTCCTTAACTGGGTCCTTCAGGCTCCTCTTCAGCCATCCGGTGGAGTCCTCGCTCAGAGCCTGGAGAATTGCGTAGGTCTGAAACGACGACGGAGAATGCTTCCAAGGAGTCAAAACAACATCAGTGGGTCACTAACAACATCGTCCGGAAGAAATTAACGCGGCTTAATAAAGGCCCCGTCAGGAATTAAAAAACCTTAATAAAGGACCTACTACTTTCTCTCCAGGGCCAGGAAAGGGTGGCCCTCCCAACGCCTTCAAAACTCCAGACCCTGAACAAGGACCCTACCGGAAGCCTGAAGAGAAGCTTGAATGCCATAATTAAGAAAATAAATTCTCAAAATGGGTCCATCAAATTACCTGTGGTCATCGGAGGCTACTGGCCGAGTATATTATAGCGCTGTCAAGACCTATAATCCAGGTAACTCGTTGCGCCCTGTAATTGAGCAAGTTTGAAATATACTGTATATATGTGTGTGTGTGTATGTGCGTGTGTATATATATATATATATATATATATATATATATATATATATATATATATATATATATATATATATATATATATATATATATATATACAGGCACAGGGTATACATAAAACTAGATGCAAAACAATTCCTTCCAATGAGAATCAAATCTCGGTATCCAAACATTTGACAGCACAGATCCCGCTAGAATACTGATGAACAAAGGTACCAGGCTTGTCGGGAATGGAAAAGCTATGGATTCGCGGGAGAAATGTTCAGCTGAAACTCTGCTGCTACAAATTGCGTCTCCTCTGAAATATGTACAGACTTATTGGTCTACAGTTCCTAATTTCGCCTCTGGAAACGTAAACACAGCCTCTCTCCCTACAGAACGTTTATGTCAACGACACTGAAAAGGCAGCCTCAGGTATTCTCTTGGTAACTGACAGTTTGTGGAATGTCTGTCGTGTTTTTTGTGAGCACTGGAAAGAAAATGAAACATTGGAAAACGGAGGCGCTCGCATCGTAAGGGCAGAGACAGTGAATATTTTATACCTGAGGGACACTCACTACACGGTCATCTGAATCTGTTAAAGGCCAGTGGTTCTATGATGTGAAGAAAAAAAAGGGGGGGTGGGGGTAAAAAGGAAAACAGTGAGAGACAGTTACGTCCTGTAAAGGAATGAAGTTTATAGGAATCGAGAAAAATACAAACATGTATACATACTTGGTCTTACACACACACATACTATATATATATAAAATGTATATTTAAAATATATATATATATATATATATATATATATATATATATATATATATATATATATATATATATATATATATATATATATATATATATATAGATGATTATTATCACTTTTGTACGTGATTCATTTATCACACATTACCACAGGTGAAAAATAAGAAACGGGGTGTAGGTCCTGACCGGTTTCGACTTTATTTCCAAGCCATTGGAAATAAAGGTAGGTAGGTAGGTAGGTAGACAGATAGGCAGTTGTTATTACAGAACCTCGTTCCCCGGAGATTCCCACTACTCGGAACCAACTGCAAAGGAATGCTAAGGAAAGGATGTTTCACAGACAATTTCCGGAACAGAATGTGATGCTCCCTCGCCCTACTTGGCCCGCCCGTGTTTTTGAAGATCCTTTTATTCTTGACGTTAATGATTTCATATTTTCCATTTTTTGAAAAATAAGGAACAAGGGCATACACTGAGACAACATATAAAACCCCTATAAAACTCCTATTGTAATGTCTTGGACATTTCACAAAGGTAATGAATACGGAACGTGAAGAGTTCTGAGTGTCTTAGGCACAGACGCGTCTCAAAAAGACGAAATTTAGGACAAAATGACAAGAAAAAACTGCTGAATAAAATAACTGTTGAAGGAACTCAAGTGCGATGTTTTGCTTCACAAAATATGCTTCGGGGATAATATTTGATAACTGGATTGAATCGTGACTTAAAAGGCATTGGATCAGGGTATGATGGCACTGGTTCGGAATGGAATAGAGTTAGATCAAATTTGAGTAATATTGGGTTGGAAAAAGTTAAATATACCTTAGTTTAACCAGACCACTGAGGAGCTGATTAACAGCTCTCCTAGAGAGGGCTGACCCGAAGGATTAGATTTATTTTACGTGGCCAAGAACCAGTTGGTTACCTAGCAACGGGACCTACAGCTTATTGTGGAATCCAAACCACATTACAGCGATTAAAGAATTTCTATCACAAGAAATAAATTCTTCTTATTCTTCATTGGCCGGTCAGAGATTCGAACTCGGGCCGGCAGAATGCTAGCTGAGAACAGAACCCACCCGCCCAATGAACAATGAATCAAGGTTGGAAAGCATGTGTTTAGAGAGAATAGCGCTGGATTAAAATGGAGTATTACCAAATCAGGATAAAAACTATTGTATATGTATATACTGATGAGTATTATGCTACCATGGTGAAGTATACCAGGGTCGAACACTACGTGAACAAAATTATATTCATTGCATCTGTGAGTTCCTCGTTGGACGGGTCGGTATAGTTCTCGGCTAGCACTCTGCTGGGCCCGCGTTCGAGTCTCCGACCGGCCAATGAAGAATTAGAGGAATCTATTTCTGGTGATACATTCATTTCTCGCTGTAATGTGGTTCGGATTCCACAGTAAGCTGTAGGTCCCGTTGCTAGGTAACCAATTGGTTCTCAGCCACGTAAAATAAGTCCAATCCCTCGGGCCAGCCATCTCTAGGAGAGCTGTTAATCAGCTCAATGGTCTGGTTAAACTAGGGTATACTTAAATTGTATCAGCCCTAGGAGAGCTGGTAGTCAGCTCAGTGGTCTGGTTAAGCTAGGGTATACTTAAATTGTATCAGCCCTAGGAGAGCTGGTAGTCAGCTCAATGGTCTGGTTAAACTAGGGTATACTTAAATTGTATCAGCCATAGGAGAGCTGGTAGTCAGCTCTGTATCAGCCCTAGGAGAGCTGGTAGTCAGCTCAATGGTCTGGTTAAACTAGGGTATACTTAAACTGTATCTGCGTGATTAGAAATGTATCAATTTAACAGTATCGCATTAGCGATGGAAGACTATCTGGCTACCATGTAACACTGCTAGATCAGTAGGACTTATGACAACTGACCAGGATACATAGTATTCTCATGGAGGAAACAGAATGATGTTGGGTCTGAGTAAAATGGCACTGGATATATTTTTAAGAGTGCCTGATGAGCGAGGAAAGTCAACGTTCCGAGTGGAACAGTATTGGATCATGACAGAATTCCGATGGATCAGAAGGGAAAAACTGGATAAATGTATAATTGTGAGTCAGGGTTGTATATCAATGAACAAATCTGAATAGTACTGGAATAACATGGACAGGTATTAGATAAGTATTTAAAACGCTACTGCTCAGCACTGGATCACAGGGAAACGGTACGGAGTCAGAGTTGACTCTGAATCAGGTTATGATCGTGATCAATCAGGCAGATTAGCAGACCAAGACAGGACTGATTTTGATTAGGCCCGAATAAAACTGAATTCAGTCAGAATAGCGAGGGATAAAAGTGGAAAAAGGTACAGAATTAATATAAGATGCAGCTGGAACATAAAACATTGGTATTGAAAGTTGAATAATATTGGACCAAGACAAAACAGTATTGAGTCAGGTATGAAAGTTCTGCATACTAATGGATAAACATCAGATAAGACAGCATTGTTGCATCAAGGTGGTCTGCTATCGGATCAAGGTGAGATGTGTTACATCAGGGAACAACTGCACTGGAATCAGTTGGAACAGTTTTGGATTAGGTAGAAATGGCCCTGAATTTGAGGATGAATTTAGAAAAGGAAAGAACAGTGTTGGATTAAGGAAAAATATGACTAGATTAGGGCAAAAGTATTATTTGTGGGAGGTATGCATCTGATTAAAACTGGATAGCAATGAATAGCAGTGACGCAAAAGCAAAGATTTTAACATACATAATCTGATCTCGTACAGGGAGGCACCGACACCTCATTTATGTGTGAAAACTTCAGCCGGCATATAAATACTGAAACAAAACAAAACATTAAGTAAAACTACTGGTTAAAAGAAAATTAAAGAACGAGTATAATAAGAAGCAATAAAAGGAACTTACGTTAGATTACGTTAGCTTAGGGGTGAGGGGAGGAAAAAGTTAAGTATACCTTAGTTTAACCAGACCACTGAGCTGATTAACAGCTCTCCTAGGGCTGGCCCGAAGGATTAGACTTATTTTACGTGGCTAAGAACCAGCTGGTTACCTAGCAACGGGACCTACAGCTTATTATGGAATCCGAACCACATTATACCGAGAAATGAATTTCTATCACCAGAAATAATTTCCTCTAATTCTTCATTGGCCGGTCGGAGAATCGAACGCGGGCCCAGTAGAGTGCTACCCGAGAACGTTACCAACCCTTCCAATGAGGAACTGGTGAGGGGAGGAGACAGGAGTCTCTTCGACTGTGGGATGGGAAGAGTAGTGTGATTCAATTAGGTTAAACTAGGAAAGGGTAGGGTGGTAAAGGTTAGGATAGGTCAGGTGAGGGTCATGGTACAGTACTTCAATCAGAGTTTAAGGAATGCTGACTGAATAATAATGAGCTCATTTGCTGCTCTGTCGACAGAAGTGAAATCGACTGAATAGTGTAAATCTTAAGCCTTTTTTGGAAGCATGATTGATAACGACTTATTATCAAAAGCGTATTTTTCCCGGCCCTTTGGGAAATATATGGGACAATGGTTGGTAAAAACGGCACTTCTCTGGTGTTTCAGTAAATACGAGAGATGATAATTCAGCAACAGATTGTTTCTCCAGCATTTCAGAAATTAATAGATACTAAATTATCGATAATGTACTTCTCTGACATTGTAGGGAGTAAAACGAATACTGATTGATCAATTCTATGTCTCTGGAGTGTCAGGGAGTACAAGGAACACTGATACATTAACACATTAACTTCGCCAGCTTTCAATAGGTCTACATGGTGTTCAATGATCATTTGTGCACTGCTCTGGGAGGAACAGTGCAATTTTGGATATACTGACACATTAACTTCGCCAGCTTTCAATAGGTCTGCATGGTATTCAATGGTCATTTGTGCACTGCTCTGGGAGGAACAGTGCAATTTTGGATATACTTTCAACACATTAACTTCCCCAGCTTTCAATAGGTCTACATGGTATTCAACTGCTCTGGGAGGAACAGTGCAATTTTGCACTGCTTTCTGGGTATTCAAGGAACAGTGCACTGCTCTGGGAGGAACAGTGCAATTTTGACACATTAACTTCCCCAGCTTTCAATAGGTCTACATGGTATTCAATGATCATTTGTGCACTGCTCTGGGAGGAACAGTGCAATTTTGGATATACTGACACATTAACTTCCCCAGCTTTCAATAGGTCTACATGGTATTCAATGATCATTTGTGCACTGCTCTGGGAGGAACAGTGCAATTTTGGATATACTGACACATTAACTTCCCAGCTTTCAATAGGTCTACATGGTATTCAATGGTCATTTGTGCACTGCTCTGGGAGGAACAGTGCAATTTTGGATATACTGACACATTAACTTCCCAGCTTTCAATAGGTCTACATGGTATTCAATGATCATTTGTGCACTGCTCTGGGAGGAACAGTGCAATTTTGGATATACTGACACATTAACTTCCCCAGCTTTCAATAGGTCTGCATGGTATTCAATAGTCATTTGTGCACTGCTCTGGGAGGAACAGTGCAATTTTGGATATACTGACACATTAACTTCCCAGCTTTCAATAGGTCTGCATGGTATTCAATGGTCATTTGTGCACTGCTCTGGGAGGAACAGTGCAATTTTGGATATACTGACACATTAACTTCCCCAGCTTTCAATAGGTCTACATGGTATTCAATGGTCATTTGTGCACTGCTCTGGGAGGAACAGTGCAATTTTGACATATACTGACACATTAACTTCCCCAGCTTTCAATAGGTCTACATGGTATTCAATGATCATTTGTGCACTGCTCTGGGAGGAACAGTGCAATTTTGGATATACTGACACATTAACTTCCCCAGCTTTCAATAGGTCTACATGGTATTCAATGGTCATTTGTGCACTGCTCTGGGAGGAACAGTGCAATTTTGGATATACTGACACATTAACTTCGCCAGCTTTCAATAGGTCTACATGGTATTCAATGATCATTTGTGCACTGCTCTGGGAGGAACAGTGCAATTTTGCCAGCTTTCAATAGGTCTACATGGTATTCAATGGTCTTGCTCTGGGAGGAACAGTGCAATTTTGGATATACTGACACATTTTCTGCCACCATAGGTCCCATGGTATTCATGATCGACTGCTCTGGGAGAAACAGGCAATTTCCAAGATGCTGAATCTTTATGGCATGGTATTCAATGGTCATTTGTCACTGCTCTGGGAGGAACAGTGCCTCATTAATCCCAGCTTTCAATGGGTCTACATGGTATTCAAAGAAAATGAGCCGAGAAAACAGCAGAATCTAAACTGGGAGATTACAACCCCAAGTCGCCTAAAGAGGACTAAGGCACGTTTACAGATGGTATTCAAAAACTCTCCTCACTGCTCTGGGAGGAACAGTGCAGATCGGAAAACTAACTTCAGCTTTCAAAGTCTTTAACCTCTTCACTACACGCAAGCACTTTCAATGTTGCCAGTTCAGCTTCCAATACATCTCAGTGGCCAGGCGTAAATACTTGCATCTGGAGAATGCAGGCATTTCTCGTAGCTTCCATCTGACCAGAATTAATTTATACAGTTTGTCATTAAATTGCATTTGGCTGTCCTGCCGTTACCTAACATCCTGAAATCAGTCACCAGCTCATCTCCCACAATAAAGCTTTTGCTGCTGATTATGAAAGCACTATTACTTATGTTTAAATGCTTTATATCATCCCTCCGACGCTAAATACCACAGGGCAAGGTGGTCAAGTTTGTACAATAGAACAAGGATGGCAGAAAAGAATTTGCTAGATAATGGTCTAGAAAGGCATATATGCACATAGGTCTTATGATATAAAATGAGAGATTATGTCTGAAGACAATGCAGGCATTTCTCGTGCTTCCGGTGACCAGAATTAATTTATACAGTTTGTCATTAAAAATTTGGCTGTCCTGCCGTTTATCCTGAAATCAGAGGAGATTACTAGTCATTTGAGAACACTTGGGGAGCTGAATGCTGAACACAGAAAAGGGCCAATTAAAAGATTTGCTAGATTAAAAGAAAGGCATAAAGGTCTTATGATATAAAATGGAAGAAATTCCACCTGAGACGCTGCAGTGAAGTAGTGAACGTGCAAGTCTTTTGAATGGGAGACGTTCTAAGGGATGCGAGAGAGAAATATGCTTTCTTCACGCAAAGAAAAGGCATTATGGGTAGCTAAACTAAAACAATAACAAACGCTAAGCAGTGCTTTGTAAAACTTGAAGGCATACGGTAGGGTTTACATGGATAAAGTCATACAAATAACGCAAAGGACTGATACAACAAGAGTGCCGAGGATTCAGACAAGGTATATAATATGTGGCTCGAGTATCTGTTTGCAAAGAATTGTGAGGAGTTTGAGCGAAAAGAGAAAAAAGTTGTATAAAATACCGTTGAAAAGGTTCATACGTAAGTGATGACAAGGATGGTGAGAAAAAATGGTGCAGGGGATGATTTGTCACAACTAAGAAGCTTTAACTGCGACAGGAACCCTCCAGTTAGTTTTAAAAATAAATAGGATTTACAAAAATTGTAAGTATACCTTAGTTTTACCAGACCACTGAGCTGATTGTACTGTGGGTTTATGGCTATTCACCATTTTCGTAGAAGGTGATGAGATATGTGGGTGCAAGTCTGTGAATGCTGCGGAGTGGCCAAAAATATTGTTACCTAGAGATCATTTGAAAGTGTAAGTTTGTTTGGAAAGTGTTCTGCACAGGGGGTTCACCCAAGATTCAGCAGTTGATGTATGAATGTGGCACTGGACATTCTCTTGCTTGTTCTCTGGAACCATCCAGTTCCTCACTGGACGGGTGGGTATCGTTCTCGGCAAGCACTCTGCCGGTCCCGCGTTCGATTCTCCGACCGGCCAATGAAGAATTAGAGGAATTTATTTCTGGTGGTAGAAATTCATTTCGGATTCCACAATAAGCTGTTAGTCCCGTTGCTAGATAACCAATTGGTTCTTAGCCACGTAAAATAAATCTAATCCTTCGGGCCAGCCCTAGGAGAGCTGTTAATCAGCTCAGTGATCTGGTTAAACTACGGTATACTTAACTTTTTCTGGAACCATCCTTGACGTTGTATGTATATATATGCATGTACGTATACGTATATATATATATATATATATATATATATATATATATATATATATATATATATATATATATATATATATATATATATATATATATATACAACCTGGTTCCATTTCCTTTCCTTGACATCCATCAATTAAAGTGACCTTGATTAACGAGCAGCCATGGAAATGAAGACAAAAAAACCCACGTGTAAACGTTGCAATTCATCATGTTTTACGGATAATCAGCCGAGCAAGACCATCAGATGAGACGTTTTTGTCGGCGCCCGTTCTACACAATCAGCATCGCAGGATACGCTGCAGTCAATAACGAGATTTGTTTCGGGGGCTGGGGGGGTTGGGGATGGGGGTAGGGGGGGGGGTGAGATCTGGAATCTTCGCAGGGACCAGAGGCTTGATTCGGATGCAGTTTGGTGGGATTCCTTGGCTACGCCCGGGGGCAGAACTGCCACTGCACTCGTCTCTCCCCCAAAGTTCTTCTTCTCCTTCTTCTTCTTCTTCCTCTCGGGAATCATACATCGAGATGTAAATATAGCTTTTCCTAATGAGATCACCCAGCGAAAGACGAGGAGTCAATATTAGCGTTGATAACAAGGTAAACTGGATTTCCTTGACCTGGTATGGTCGACAGACTTGGAACGGGAGGCGAACGGAGGGGGGAAAAAGGAAAACGAGATTTATGCTAAAGATTTTAACAACACTGAGGAGGGTGGATATTGAGAGAGAGAGAGAGAGAGAGAGAGAGAGAGAGAGAGAGAGAGAGAGAGAGAGAGAGAGAGAGAGGCAGGCCTGTATCTAAAAACAAAAAACCGTTATTGATAAAGTCGACCCTCAGACGTAGCAAAACCGTTATTGATAAAGTCGACCCTCAGACGTAGCCTGGAAAGATGCATTCGGCTGGCCGTTCCATCTGCCGTCAATTAAGGAACATTAGAAAAGAAATTGAAAAAAGTTGAAAGTAAAAAAAAAAATGTAGGGGTTAAAAAAAAAAAAAAAAGTCCCTCTATCTTCCGAAAGGAAAGTGATTTCTCGGAGGACCTTGCGAGAGATTGTAACATTGTAACGGAAGGAGATTCCATTAGTGAAGAGGCGATTGCCTTGAGGTATTTTCCCTTCCCTTTGATCTGCCCTCAACTCATTCCGAGCAGTTCAAAAAAGACTAATTATTACTTCAATATTGACGTTAAACTCTCGGAATACGTTGCGTTCCGTTGCGTTCAGTACAAAAACACTGGTTCTACAAAGAATGTTAACATCTCATTATTCAAGTGGAAAGATCCACATACATGTCACATACAGCGTGTGTACACACGCGCACATACACGCACACCGCGTATCTATGTATGTATATATAAAAGGAGCCCATAAAAAAAAACGCCAAAAGGTAAAAAGTTAATGCTATATTTCAGAGACCAACTGTCTCCCTCTGCAGGCAAGTATATGAATGAAGTCAGGAATACAGGCGGTATTTATACCAAGAAATCCAGAGGTCACCCGTTACGTCACTCCAGTTGGTGGCTGACCTCTGGAACTCTGGTATAAATACCGCCTGTCAGTGTTCCTTAGTTCATTCATATACTTGCCTGAAGAGGGAGACAGTTGGTCTCCGAAATACAGCATGAACTTTCTACCTTCTGGCTTTTTGATGGGCTCCTTTTATTAGACAGAATTCTGTTTTAACAGCAAATATATAAATATATATATATATATATATATATATATATATATATATATATATATATATATATATATATACACAGATTGCAAGAGTGTGTGTGTAATTCCTGTGACCGAAGGACATGAAAGCGTTCGCGGTGGTTACCCAACCGGCACTTTTAATAACATCCTAAAACACGCGTGTGTTTGTTTTCGAACGGCAGCGTGTTTGCAAGCGCGCAAAAGCAAACCAGAACAAAACTGAAGCGAAACAAATGAAGCCTGGCCCAAATTAATTAACAGTTCATCTTGTGGGGGGGGGCAATAATAACATTGTAATCGGCTATCAAAGCAAACGAAAATCATTGGACTTACACCGGAAACACATCTGCCATTACCATTGCTAATTAGGGGTTTGGGGGGGCAGATTAGCGCAGCCTGGCGTTAGGGTGAAGGGGATTTTCACCGCCCCCTTCCACAACGCCCCTTTCCCCCCCCCTAAAATATATATTCATGATAATGACAGATTCTTGTAAAGCCGAGCTGCAATCTGCTGTGTAAAAGAGGCAGAACTGGTCTCTAAAACCAAGGGAAATCAGATTTCATCTGAACTAATTATTATAACTATTTTCTCTTTTCCTTCTTTAATATCCTGAGAATTCCCTATTTTTGCCATTATTACCCATTCCTGACTTTTCCGCCGGGAATGGATAACAATAGCAAGAATAGCAAATAAGCAGAAAATAGTCAAGATTTGTATATACGAAAATAATCATAATAACTGACTCAGAGCTACAATATATCACCATACTATCACCTAAATCTCACCATACCGAGAGGTATTTTAAATGAACAATAATCAGTGAGAAAAATTAGGCATTATCTAAAAACTGGAAATTAACATCACTGACATAAAACGAAAATCTGATGAAGCCACGATCATCAAGAGAGTCTTCGACAAAAATCTCGTTAATAATAAAATGGAGGAAAAATTAGGAATGAAAAGCCTGAATTTATGTGACTAGAGAAAAATGTCAATAACTAATTAGGTGAAAACAAAACAGATGTTATAAAACTTCCTAACTCAGAGTCAGAACTCGGGTCAGCGGTCTGCCGCAAGAAAGTTCTCATATTTATATTTGCTGGTCGCAATGGCCCCTCAACTTCTGATTTCTTTACACTTTTTTGGATCATTTATCTGGTGGAAGTGGCTAGCAGGTAGAACTTCATTTAATCACACACACACACACACACACACACACACACACACACACACGCACATACACACATCCATGTTTCAAACCCTGTCGGAGACGAAGAATTTATCAATTATAATTCCCCTTGGGCTAAAGTTATTCCCAAGGTATAGGGCACTGGATATCAAACGGCATTTGTGGCTTAATATTTGTGAACAAAAGAGTCAAGTGTGCACAGGTGACAAAACACTATATATATATATATATATATATATATATATATATATATATATATATATATATATATATATATATATATATATATATATATATATATATATATATATATATATATATATATATATATATATATATATATATGTGTGTGTATATATATATATATATATCACAGGAAATGCGCATGATAAAGTATAAGCGTAAACCAAAGGAAATAACAGTGAGGGGATCCTTACCAAGAACTTTCGCGTTTATTCACGCATCGCTGGGCACAAATGTTACACAGTTTAGAAAAATGCACGTTAAAGACGAAGAAGAAGAAGAAGAATAAAGTAAAGTAAGAGAACTAAAAGATGATCATCTGGGACAATCCGGTCAACAACTGAAAACGACATGCTTTGCTTATTATCAACAACTTTTCTAATTATAAAACCAAGTTTAATCAGGCCATAAGGAAAATTTAAAACACTAGTGTCTGACTTGACAAAACAAGATTCAATGACGTTCCATTTAACCGTGTCGCCGCACGGAACGGTGGACACTGCTCCATCCACTTGACATGATGATTCTCACATGCGTACAAATAACGCATTCGATATTCGGCCACTTCTCACAGGACACTGATGCTGTTTGATTCGTTGTGCGGTGATTTTCCAGTTTGTCCTTGACATTTTTATCGCGGTTTTCGCAGGAATTTCGAAAATGCAGCCAGAAATAGCCCGAGGAGAATTTTTTATTAATAACCCTTTAACGTTCAAATTCCTGACAACCACATTAATGTCGAAAAGCTTTCAAACCCTAGGAATCTCTATAAACCTTTCATCGTAAACATATACACACACACAAACACATACAGTTCCTCGTTGGGCGAGCGGGTTACGTTCTCAGCTAGCACTCTGCTGGCCGCGAGTTCGAATCTCCGGCCGGCCAATGAAGAATAAGAGGAATTTATTTCTGGTGATAGAAATTCGTTTCTCGCTATAATGGGGTTCGGATTCCACAATAAGCTGTAGGTCCCGTTGCTAGGTAACCAATTGGTTCTTAGCCACGTAAAATAAACCTAATCCTTCGGGCCAGCCCTCTCTAGGAAAGCTGTTAGTCAGCTCAGTGGTCTGGTTAAACTAAGATATAATTAACAAAAACACATGAATACATAAACATCTTCAAGAAACAAAATAATTATTTGGTTCCTTTGAAATGGAGGCAGAGGTCTTTTGAACCTTCCGTATTATTCAGGTCTTCTGTGGAAGTGATTATATATATATATATATATATATATATATATATATATATATGTATATATATATATATATATATATATATATATATATATATATATATATATATATATATATATATATATATATATATATATATATATATATATACTGTATATATGTATATATATATATATATATATATATATATATATATATATATATATATATATATCTATCTATATATATATATCTATATATATATATCTATATATATATATATATATATATATATATATATATATATATATATATTAAACAAGGCTAAACGTTCACGCGAGTGCAAAACCAATGTGCTCAGAGGCGTACACTCAGACAAAATCATCCGAACATCCATGAGGGTGACCCTCATTCAGAGTAAATAAGGAATCCATTAGGACAGAAATATTTCACCTCCACGCCTTGCATGGATGAAAAATGAAATTTTATCAAATGACTTTGAGCATGTCCGTGTCATTGTATTTAAAGATGCAGTGTGTGTGCGTGAGAGAGAGAGAGAGAGAGAGAGAGAGAGAGAGAGAGAGAGAGAGAGAGAGAGAGAGAGAGAGAGAGGCAACAGTTGACCCAAGCTAAATTTATCCGTCACAGTGGAAGAGATAAAGGGAAAGTCCTTGAACATCTGAATTACAAATCACGATTCGGAGTTAAGGCCACCTATACCAGTTTTCAGGTTTCCATTCGGAAAACGGGTTTTTTATGATCCGGTTATCAAAACCCCATTTTTAATGTCAAAAATGTATATTTTTTCTTCTCTCGTTGAATTCAGTGCTCTATGTAGGAATTATACAACAAAAACAGTATTTCTATTCTGCCTAAAATAAAATAGTTTATATATATATATATATATATATATATATATATATATATATATATATATATATAAATATATATATATATATATATATATATATATATATATATATAATATTTTATCATATGAATTTTTTATCACACCGTGATTTATATACAATCATGAGGCTACAAATGTCGCTTAATATCAAATTCACGCTACCTCGGGGGTATCTCCGATGGAGAATCAGCACCGAAGGGGAATTTATATAAGTGATAAATGAATTAGTACCACCAGGACGCGAACCCTTGACATGGATCCATTCAGCAACTCCAGTAGACGTTACCACCGCGCCACCATATATATATATGTGTATGTATTTATGTATGTATGTATGTATATACACAATACATATATTTGTAGAGTGTATGCAAGTGTAGCACAGAGAAAAATGAAGAACTTGGTATAAATCCTGACTGATTACAGGTATAGGTTTTGTAAGTCTATTGCTCCTCCCAAATTTTTCTCACTTTTTCTAACTGTATATATATGTCATTCCAGCATATATACCAAAAATTTCAACCACTGTGTTTCAGTCCTCTTGAAGATACTGTGGAACTACTAAAAGAAAGGTCCGGCAAAGATTTATACATAGTGTTTCAATTTCCACCTGTGATACATATGCATATATGCATAACGTTCTGATGACTTCAATATTATGTATATATATATATATATATATATATATATGTATAACTGAATCACGAAAATGTGGAACGTGCTGAATATATATAAATAAAGATAAAATCCACGAAGGAAAGGGAAACACCGGATTGCTGCGAGGCCTTTCGACTGTCGTCCTTTACTTAGCTGAGTAAAGGACGACATACAGTCGAAAGGCCTCGCAGCAGCAGTCCAGTGTTTCCCTTTCCTTCGTGGATTTTATCTTTACACATAGGGATTTTATCTTTACACACACACATATATATATATATATATATATATATATATATATATATATATATATATATATATATATATATATATATATATATATATATATATATATATATATATATATATATATATTTGTGTGCTTTCGAGTGCCTAGATGTGTGTTCATCTGCTTATTCCATAGACGTCTAAGAATTGCTGACAAACACCAATAACATTTTGTGGAGAATTCGGCTATGGGTTAATACGATCTTAAAATGGGTCCGAATTCAACGGTTATCACGAGTCATGAACACTGATATATTAAGATAAATCTGGATCAAGGTCCGGATTAGACCCTTTTCATCGGATTTAAAATTATTTTCCCAAATCTGAGCTGGATCTGGATTCGGAGGACTAGCTTTGGAATGTAAAAAAAAGTTAATTCAGCAAAGATCCTGGAGTTTTGTCGGGTGGAAATCAACTTTTACAAAAGGCGAGTCGCGGATCGCGGAGGTTTTTAATCCGGATTTCAAAGAGAGGGTGTAAGCCTGCAAAGAACTGGTTTGGATTTTGAGATATATTCGAAAACTGGTACAAAACACGGATACTTTTCAGTGTGCTTCTGTTTGATTTGTGGAAGGGTGGCCTGTGCAGAGAGGGAAGTCTGAAAAATCAAATACAGGATTTTTTTTGTGTTAACATAATGGGATGGGAATATATATCTATATATTGTATGTATATATATATATACATATATATATATATATATATATGTGTGTGTGTATGTGCGTGTGTGATTGTGTGTATGTGTATGTATATCAGCTTATATCTGCGATATAACATTATCAATATATATATATATATATATATATATATATATATATATATATATATATATATATATATATATATATATATATATATATATATGTATGTATGTATGTACGCCTACGAAAATTTATAACCAAAACCGATGCTTTTTGTTGACCCTTGAAATAACATGAATATGCTGAAGAGTAATTGAATGCAATTTACTTTTTACTCCTACCCACGAATTGGTTTAACTCGCGTGGTTGTTTTCTATATAAAATTCAGTTTTGTCAGTATCTATATTCTGCGTTATACTGTATCCGAAATAAAAAGTAAACATGAAAACATTTACTTTTCTAGCTGTCTGCTTTTATGTAGACGCCTCTCCAGCCCCCTTTTTATTTATTTTTTTATTTATTTATTTATTTATTTTTTTGCAGTTACATGGCTGCCAGCTGTTGTTCAGTCAGACTAGATCAGCGTGAACTGGTGCAACAGAACAAAAGTCAGTGAAGCCAGAAATTTTTAAGCTAAAATGGAAAATTTTAAAAATATCTTCATATCTCATATCCAGAAAAAATGAAACTATCAATAAAAGTTGGCAATAAATGATTTATCAGGAAATTCAGCTTCCTCTGCTAATGTGGTCATTCTGATAATTCCGTCAACAATTTTCTCATCGAGAACCTTGAAACAAATAGTTACCCTCCTCATCCCGGCACTCGTAGAGGAAGCAGTTTACCGAGACTAGGTCACTGGACCAGCAAATGCCATCCAGTAAGACTGTGCGCCCAATTTCCATATGACAAAAGACAGTCTTCCATCTCCGTGGCATAACTGTGTACCCATAGAAGAGTTAATTAGGCATTTTCACACATTTTCCGGTTACTTCCAACAGACTCCAACGAGAGTTGCCATGCCTCGTTTATTTATTCCATTTTACTAAAGAATGTTACCTTAAATAGGGATTCTAATTCTATGAAATCAACACGTTTTAGAATGGGTGACAATTATGCGATCAACATTTTTGGACCTTTCAAACGATGAAAGTTGCAGTAAGCATTTTGCTTGCAAAGCGCCTCGACCTTTCACATTTTGATATTTCATAAATAAAAATGTAAGAGTTTGTTTGCCTTGTGTTTGTTAAGCAGCCCAGAAGATATTATCGAAAAAAACTGAACCTTTTGCAAATATTTGCAATATTCTTGTTAGAGGTTCAAGAAGCATTTTACAATATTGATTCCCTATAATCATGTAAAATAAAACTTATAATTATCTTAATTCAGTATGTATATATATATATATATATATATATATATATATATATATATATAGTGTATGTATGTATGCACGCATGCATATATATATATATATATATATATATATATATATATATATATATATATATATATATATATATATATATATATATATATATATATATATATATATAGTCTATATGTATATTTGTATACATAGTATATATATATAAAGTATATATGTATATTTGTATATATATATATATATATATATATGAATATATATATATATATATATATATATATATATATATATATATACGTCAAATGAGTGTGGAGGTATTTGCGACATACAAACTTTCGCAATGTTTAACAAATCTCGCAGGTGGAAGATATGTGTCTTGAGTGTTTGATAATTCAGCACTTAGCATACAGTGACACGTGGATTGGAGGTTAGCGTCAGCATAGACTGATCGAAAAGCCTGGGGTCCAATTCGAGGCGGATTTCTGGGTGCACCACTGAAATACTGTCTGTGTGTGCGTTGTGAAAACCGCTAAGTGTTGAGGGGCTTGTGAAAGAGTGCTCACTCCTGTGTGAAAGACCAGATTGGAAGGACGTGTTGAATGCTTAGGAATTGGAGTCCCCAGTCGCTGGAAGAGTGAGTAAAAACTTAGAAAATGACTAACCTTTACAGACCTGATTATTTCGGTGATTCTTCCTTTACCATTATCTAACATTTACCTCATGCGTTTGTGTGTGTTGATGAACTGGGTGAACCCTGATTTTTAATGGAAATGATTCTATTCTTTGGAAGAACGTTTCAATGGAACCATGGCGAAATTGGGGTGGTCACCCATCTACACACACGCGTGTAATGCAGCCACTGTGGGAAGAGGTCACTGGAAAGGAACTGTGACCAAAGGACTTATGACTACATGGAGACTTATCGGGGTAGAGAGTGAAATGGGGAAGAATCCCATTTATAATTTTGGTGTTTGCTAAGATGTTTTGTTGGGGAGATATTCATTTATCATTTACATTCCTTTTTTGTGCTTTTAGCATTTTTTTTTTTCTTATTGACCATGTTTTTACCTTATTGTTTGTTAGCTTTACAGAATAAAGTATTTTTGGTAAGATAGGTTTGATTTCCACACCATAGACAAAATAGGTGCAGGGGTTTGCGAGAGAGAGAGAGAGAGAGAGAGAGAGAGAGAGAGAGAGAGAGAGAGAGAGAGAGAGAGAGAGAGAGAGAGAGATCTCGAAGGTCAACGCTACCAGATTGATCAGCGCCTGCCACTTCATCAGGTAAGTGCTAAACAAAGTTGTATGGGTTTTTCCATACAATATAATATATATATATATATATATATATATATATATATATATATATATATATATATATATATATATATATATTTATCATGAAGCTACAAATGTCGCTTAATATCAAATTCACGCTACCTCGGGAATATCCCGGATGGGGAATTATCACCGAAGAGGAATTTTATAAATAAATGGACTGGTACTGACTGGTCTCAAACAAGTATATCCAACGACTCCAGCATCGACGATCTACCCACTGAGCCTCAAGAGAGGTATAGATTAATGCTGGAGTCTGCTATACTTGTTTATCAGTCGAGTACCGGTCCATTTTGACTTATGAATTCCTCTTCGGTGATAATTCCCCATCCGGGATATTCCTGAGGTAGCGTGAATTTGATATTAAGCGACATTTGTAGCTTCATGATTGTATATAAATCACGGTGTGATAAAAAAATTTCATATATATATATATATATATATATATATATATATATATATATATATATATATATATGTATATACAAACTAGAAGGCACACCTTCGTTAACACCAAAGGAATCAGTTATAGTCTTCACCAGATCCTCTCAGCTGTCCACGGGAGACCTTAAGGAGAGAAGATTTCCACTGCACGAGTGTTATCTGTTTATAATGAACTGAATGTAACAAAAATATTCAGACACACAGCCATTTTGAAATCTAATCAACTCTTCTTTGGTCCGTAGGTCATGCCTTAACAAAATTACATTGAAATCCATCGATAGGTTTATTTAAATATATTGTGAGCAGGATTATAACCAGCACATGAACAGCACCAACAAGCCACACTAATGAATATTATTTTAGCTTTGTCTAACTTCGTTTGCAGAAGTAAACATATTCTATCAGTCTCTTTCTGTTCATCTTCAACTAATTTATCCAACGATAATATAATCTAGAAATATAAAATATAAATGGAAGATATTTTCTAAATGTCATTTGATTCATCTAAAAGGTGACAGCGAAGTTTGACGTTACCAAAAGGAAACATTGCATGTGTACCTTCTTAACAACCATTCCCTTCTTCCTCTTAGTTCTAACCTTCCACCTTTATTCACCACAGTTCCTACTACCCTCTTGCCTACACTCCATTCTGTAGCCCCCTCCCGGGCAGTTGAACACGAAGGAAACAGTATTGATGGAAGGTTCTGCTCTAAAACTGTTTCCTTCTTAATATTTCACAGACAATGAAGAAGACATGGAAACGAATAGAGAGAGAGAGAGAGAGAGAGAGAGAGAGAGAGAGAGAGAGAGAGAGAGAGAGAGAGAGAGAGAAATCAAATTCATCATCATCACAACAATAAAAGACCCTACAACCTCATTTAAAACGAAATAAATCTGGCCTGTAAGTCGAAGGCGACCCACGAGATAAAAAAAAAAAAAAACTCGCAAACAAAATGTATTAGATGAAATAACCGATTCAGATTTACATTTTTCAGTCAGGAGTTTTTTTTTTTTATTCTTTTTTTTATTTATTTTTCTTAGACTAGCCCTCGAAAGGCACCACAAGAATTGCAAGACGTCAGGAAAAAATTTATATTTCTAATATTTCTGGAGCAGCTCCAGAAATATTAGAAATATTGCAAAGTGACTCTTTGATGAAAAATCTCGTTTGTGAAACAATATCCACAGCAAAAAATTACCACACCAAAAGATTAGCTTGCAAAGTTGCTAGTTGACAGAAACGATCATTTATTGTCTGACTAAGTAACGAAAACAAATAACTCAACAAACCAAACTAGATTAAGAAGTGACTTATTTTTGCACAAACTTGAATGAATCCTTTACAGACAAAATCACTTGCAAAGCATTCTGACAAAAATCTCCCTTGCGATATAGCTTGTTTACGAGTCTGACGTGAAACGACTTGCTAATGGAAATATTAATTCATAAAGTGGCTCTTTATGGATAATCTCACTAACATGTGACTTTAATAAATACTTATGGGTGACTTGCTCATGAAAACTTTGCTTGCGTAGTGACTTCACAAAGTCGACACACCACTGAAAATACGGCCTATGAAATAATCCTTTTTGGTCGTCACTTTCAAAACGACCCATAACCGAAAAACCCTTCTCAAATGGCTCATCATTGGCAGAACCTTTCATGCAGTGATTTCTTATCAACAAGCGACCATAAATGAGACAGACTTTATACAGAGCCCATTAAAGGAAAAACCTCACTTTCTTACAGACTAGCTCAGAAAACTCAGACCATAAATGAGACAGACTTTATACAGAGCCCATTAAAGGCAAAACCTCACTTTCTTACAGACTAGCTCAGAAAACTCAGATGTAAAGATCTCCTTATATAAGCAAAGATACGAAGTGACTCGTTAACGGTAAGACTCGCTCGCTAGCCGAGATGAGGGGGGTCACTTCCTCTTTTCCCTCCCGCGCGTCTGATTAATCTCGGAGTCGACGAAGACTTGTGGATACTACGGTCATAAAGCGAGTGAATCGAATCAAAGCAACTTTCATTGGACGGGGAAACTTTTTCAAAGAGCTCTATTAGAAGACTGGTTTTCCCAAGTCGACAAGACCCAGGGATGATGCATTCCCGGAGCCGAGGAAGATTGGGCTTCTCGGCAAAACTCTCCCAGATTAGAAGGTTGAGAAATAGAGAGGAAAAGAGAGAGTACGCTGAAATACACACACGCACACAAACGCACACGACCTTTCACTTACGTTTTATACATCTATATATGCTGTATATATGTGTATGTATATTTATTTTATATATTTTATTCTCTGCCTTTCTTTATTTTATTTCTAGTTCAGTATATATATATATATATATATATGTAATTCTTTGACATCAACGCCATTTCAATTTTCTCTCTGTTCTTATTCACAGTACAACCGCTTTGAGGTTTTCCTCCTGTTACGCCTTTTAAGCTTTCACTGTCGATTTCCGTTTCAGCGCTGAATGACCTCATTAGTCCCAGTGCTTGGTCTTTGGCCTAAGTTCCGTATTCAATGCAATTCGGTGAGAGCAGAAAGATAAAAGGAAAGGACTGAACTACAAACTGGAGAGAGACAGAGACTGAGAAACTAGTTCTCGAAAAAGTTCTAGACTTGACTTGAGCTTCCCAGAGGAAAAGATTGAAACTCGGCAAACGCAAGAATAAAAGAAAGAAAAAGAAAAAAAAAAAGCGTCTCTCTTGCAATACAACACCGTTATTCATGGATGACGTCATCAGAGAAAATATGAGAGAATTGGTGTGAAAATTCTCCATTCCGTGACGTAAGATTGAACTGTCCGGAATTCTTCAGCGCAGATGAAACGTCACTGACTGACTGTGACTGAGTTTGGACTTATGCTGCGCTGCGTGTTATTGCGCGTCTCACCTCAATTTAAGGGGGCGGAATTCCCCATACTGTCTGCTGCCTTGATTGCAAGGTGCAGTAATTTCCTAATTTGCGGATCAAATTAAGCTAGAACTTACCGATCCCTGCCGAAACCTGCAGGTTGATAAATAATGCGTTCATACAAACTCTCACACACACACACACACACACACACACACACACACACACATATATATATATATGGTGAAAACATTGGCTGAAGAGAGATAAGTTAACATATTTCGCTTAGGGTTCAAGTACTGACGGCAAAAACTTCATCTCAGAAGACAGAACAGAACCCCTTTCCAGTTGAGAGAGAGAGAGAGAGAGAGAGAGAGAGAGAGAGAGAGAGAGAGAGAGAGAGAGAGCTGGGAAGCGGACACTCTGCCGGGAAAGACGTCAACAGCAGTTTGGTTTAAGAGTTACCTCCAGATTCGTTGCAGCTGAATGTTTGAAAGAACAAAAGCAGTTGCAAAGAGAGAGAGAGAGAGGGGAAAGAGGGAAGCAGATTCCTCGATTAGTAAATCTAAATGTCCTAAGATACAAATATATATATATATATATATATATATATATATATATATATATATATATATATATATATATATATATATATATATATATATATATATATATATATGAGAGAGAGAGAGAGAGAGAGAGAGATAGCAGAAGTAGGATGCTTTAATTCGTATCAGTATTTCACAGTATTACACACAGGAGGAAAAACACAAGTTCTTTATTACAAAACGACGCACATTATACCAATAAAAACGCAGGCCTGTAAAAACGATATCGGAAAAACATCAAAGGCACATCATGTAATTCAGTTACGAAATAATTACATAAGTACGCTTGAAATTGCATTTCGCTGCTAAAATATTAACAAATATAAAATAAAACTTTTATCTATCTTTAATTTAATTAAACTGAACATATTGCAAATATGAAATATAGCAAGAGAGAGAGAGAGAGAGAGAGAGAGAGAGAGAGAGAGAGAGAGATAAGCGCAAACTCACACGAGGTTCGTTAAAAACTGAATTAAACTACAATTAACCTCAGAGACCAGAACAGTAAATTAAATTCCTCGTCGTCGAATCTTTCTATAATGACAAGCTCCTAATCGAAATAACGGGAAGTGAATTTAAAAAAAAAAAATATTCCCCTCCGGCAGAAATTCGAAAGTTCCAGCAACAACAATGACAAAAAAAGGTGGGGAGGAACAGGTATGGCAAACATTGCCAATATTAATTTTGTATCGGAGTTTCGGACAAAATATTCAATCAAAATCAATGAGCACAAACGTCACTCAGCCCTCGGACGGCGGTCGGGGAATATAAAGTCTGCAAAGGGCAATGACTTGATGGGCAGAGGGCAACACGCAGATGAACTGACAGAGAGAGAGAGAGAGAGAGAGAGAGAGAGAGGCTTTCTCGTTTCGGAACGCTGATTGCTCATGCTTTTAATTTTAATTTTTTTTTTTTTTTCAAATCTCGTTTCACCTCCTCCTGGCCTCCCACTAAGACCGCTTTAGTCAACTAACCACCAGGTGCGTCTGGTCCTTTCGTCAACAGGAGCGAATTAGGTCTCACGGGAAATGGTTCAGAACGCCCCGTCCACGGCAGGAAAGTCGAGTTCAATTTTTGTCTTTGTATAATTATCTGAGACACAGGGAGTGACTATAAATTTAATGAAAAGTAAAAAAAAAAACCTGTAATGACTGAAATATCAATCTTCAAACGTCGAACTCTCATACGACAGACAAACGACAAGAGAGAAATATTCCGCTGTACCATTCATTCTAATCGTCTTTCAATAACCGCAGCTCTAAAAGTGGATTTTCGTGATCTAGGCTTTTCCCACAGATCAGTGTTCGTTGTGCTAATGAATCCCAGACCGTTCAGTGCCTGCAAATTTGAACCTGGATGTATGCTCTGGGTTTTATTTTTTCTTTTACAGGTCAGCGGTGGGTCCTCAACCACTGCCGAACGAGGCCTTTACAATACAGTAGTTTCATTTTTGGCTGTAAAGAAATTCGACGCAGTTTCTATTGTGGAGTCGGTAGGTTCGACCTCCATTTTGATCCACGAGTCTTTTTCATTTTCGTTCAGAGTGGAGAACAGTCTGTGTTTTCTTTGTTTTCGTTTTTCGCGCCAGCACGACACTGCTGTAAGGGTGCCAAATGAGATTACGAAAATATAATACACTCTCGCTGTAGAGCCAATGATGAAATGCCCTCCGCAGAGGAAAGTTAGTCATAAAAATTAGTATTTCATTTTCTATTACAAAGTAACCTGAACCTTGGTGTACATTTTCGCCGTGAAACTACAGTTATTTAATGCGCAGAGTACTGAACTTCATACTTTGAAATATAACGCTATAATTTTAATTAAAATTTCTACAAATTATTTTAAAAGTATATAAGTTAAATAACTGTTTTCCCATTTCCTCATTAACAAAAAAAATCTGTTTTAATTTTCTCTCTTTTAAAAAACAACAGGTAAAAAAAAAACTTTCAGAATAACGTCGTCACATGTTTCTGCAAACGAGGAGTAGCCAGAGGCATTCGCCAAAAAACGTACTAATTCTCGAAGCGAACAAAAACGTGCAAAAATATAATTCAGTGTAACAAGAAGGCGCAGAATGTGATGGAACTACTCAAACGAACAAACGGGGAACAAAATAGGAAGCACATAACAAGATGAACAGCGAACAGCTTCCCGCTTCTGATGAGGACAGAGCCACGCGTGCAATGAATATGGACACAGCATTCGTTACCAGACACAAACCTCGATCAGTGAGAAGAGAAGGCAGAATTATTACTACTCTCTCTCTCTCTCTCTCTCTCTCTCTCTCTCTCTCTCTCTCTCTCCCCTTTATTATCACCGACGAGGATAAAAGTCGAATCAATTAAACCGAGAATGATTATGAAATTAGGCTCTCCACGAAAATTAGGATCGAAATGGAATGAGGCTTCCGTGTGCGCTTCCAGACTCGTCTCCCTGTACTGAGGTGCTTCCGCTGAAACCCCCAACGGTAGAATTAATATTGGCTCGAGTCATTTACGTTATTCATCCCGGAGTGGGGTTGCTAACACGACAAGTTCATACTTGGCTTTAATTGGTCACTGTACAGAGAAAGAACTCCAGGCTGAAGTCTACTGTAGAAAACAGAACACGAAAATTCTTCCAGCGGTTTTCAGTAACTGGCTTCAAAACTTTCCAAACTCTCAAGATTCCTTCTGTTGCACTTTCACAGACAACTTTCCAGACTCTCATGATTCCTTTTTTTGCACTTTCACAGACAACTCTCCAGACTCTGAAGATTCCTTTTTTGGCACTTTCACAGACAACTTTCCAGACTCTCAAGATTCCTTCTTTTGCACTTTCACAGACAACTTTCCAGACTCTCAAGATTCCTTCTATTGCACTTTCACAGACAACTTTCCAGACTCTCAAGATTCCTTCTATTGCACTTTCACAGACAACTTTCCAGACTCTCAAGATTCCTTCTGTTGCACTTTCACAGACAACTTTCCAGACTCTCAAGATTCCTTCTGTTGCACTTTCACAGACAACTTTCCAGACTCTCAAGATTCCTTCTGTTGCACTTTCACAGACAGCTTTCCAGACTCTGAAGATTCCTTTTTTTGCACTTTCACAGACAACTCTCCAGACTCTGAAGATTCCTTTTTTTGCACTTTCACAGACAACTCTCCAGACTCTGAAGATTCCTTTTTTTGCACTTTCACAGACAACTTTCCAGACTCTCAAGATTCCTTCTGTTGCACTTTCACAGACAACTTTCCAGACTCTCAAGATTCCTTCTATTGCACTTTCACAGACAAATTTCCAGACTCTCAAGATTCCTTCTATTGCACTTTCACAGACAACTTTCCAGACTCTCAAGATTCCTTCTGTTGCACTTTCACAGACAACTTTCCAGACTCTCAAGATTCCTTCTGTTGCACTTTCACAGACAACTTTCCAGACTTTCAAGATTCCTTCTGTTGCACTTTCACAGACAGCTTTCCAGACTCTCAAGATTCCTTCTGTTGCACTTTCACAGACAACTTTCCAGACTCTGAAGATTCCTTCTGTTGCACTTTCACAGACAGCTTTCCAGACTCTGAAGATTCCTTCTGTTGCACTTTCACAGACAACTTTCCAGACTCTCAAGATTCCTTCTGTTGCACTTTCACAGACAGCTTTCCAGACTCTCAAGATTCCTTCTGTTGCACTTTCACAGACAGCTTTCCAGACTCTCATGATTCCTTCTGTTGCACTTTCACAGACAGCTTTCCAGACTATAATGATTCCTTCTGTTGCGCTTTCACAGACAACTTTCCAGACTCTCAAGATTCCTTCTGTTGCACTTTCACAGACAGCTTTCCAGACTCTCAAGATTCCTTTTTTGCACTTTCACAGACAACTTTCCAGACTCTCATGATTCCTTCTGTTGCACTTTCACAGACAACTTTCCAGACTCTCAAGATTCCTTCTGTTGCACTTTCACAGACAACTTTCCAGACTCTCAAGATTCCTTCTGTTGCACTTTCACAGACAGCTTTCCAGACTCTCAAGATTCCTTTTTTTGCACTTTCACAGACAACTTTCCAGACTCTCATGATTCCTTCTGTTGCACTTTCACAGACAACTTTCCAGACTCTCATGATTCCTTCTGTTGCACTTTCACAGACAACTTTCCAGACTCTCAAGATTCCTTCTGTTGCACTTTCACAGACAGCTTTCCAGACTCTCAAGATTCCTTCTGTTGCACTTTCACAGACAACTTTCCAGACTCTCAAGATTCCTTCTGTTGCACTTTCACAGACAACTTTCCAGACTCTCAAGATTCCTTCTGTTGCACTTTCACAGACAACTTTCCAGACTCTCAAGATTCCTTCTGTTGCACTTTCACAGACAACTTTCCAGACTCTCATGATTCCTTCTGCTGCACTTTCACAGACAACTTTCCAGACTCTCATGATTCCTTCTGTTGCACTTTCACAGACAGCTTTCCAGACTCTCATGATTCCTTCTGTTGCACTTTCACAGACAACTTTCCAGACTCTCATGATTCCTTCTGTTGCACTTTCACAGACAACTTTCCAGACTCTCATGATTCCTTCTGTTGCACTTTCACAGACAGCTTTCCAGACTCTCAAGATTCCTTCTGTTGCACTTTCACAGACAGCTTTCCAGACTCTCAAGATTCCTTTTTTTGCACTTTCACAGACAACTTTCCAGACTCTCAAGATTCCTTCTGTTGCACTTTCACAGACAACTTTCCAGACTCTCATGATTCCTTCTGTTGCACTTTCACAGACAACTTTCCAGACTCTCATGATTCCTTCTGTTGCACTTTCACAGACAGCTTTCCAGACTCTCAAGATTCCTTCTGTTGCACTTTCACAGACAACTTTCCAGACTCTCATGATTCCTTCTGTTGCACTTTCACAGACAGCTTTCCAGACTCTCATGATTCCTTCTGTTGCACTTTCACAGACAACTTTCCAGACTCTCAAGATTCCTTCTGTTGCACTTTCACAGACAACTTTCCAGACTCTCATGATTCCTTCTGTTGCACTTTCACAGACAACTTTCCAGACTCTCATGATTCCTTCTGTTGCACTTTCACAGACAGCTTTCCAGACTCTCAAGATTCCTTCTGTTGCACTTTTACAGACAACTTTCCAGACTCTCATGATTCCTTCTGTTGCACTTTCACAGACAACTTTCCAGACTCTCATGATTCCTTCTGTTGCACTTTCACAGACAGCTTTCCAGACTCTCATGATTCCTTCTGTTGCACTTTCACAGACAACTTTCCAGACTCTCAAGATTCCTTCTGTTGCACTTTCACAGACAACTTTCCAGACTCTCATGATTCCTTCTGTTGCACTTTCACAGACAACTTTCCAGACTCTAATGATTCCTTCTGTTGCACTTTCACAGACAGCTTTCCAGACTCTCAAGATTCCTTCTGTTGCACTTTCACAGACAACTTTCCACTCTCATGATTCCTTCTGTTGCACTTTCACAGACAACTTTCCAGACTCTCAAGATTCCTTCTGTTGCACTTTCACAGAAAACTTTCCAGACTCTCAAGATTCCTTCGGTTGCACTTTCACAGACAGCTTTCCAGACTCTCAAGATTCCTTCTATTGCACTTTCACAGACAACTTTCCAGACTCTCAAGATTCCTTCTATTGCACTTTCACAGACAGCTTTCCAGACTCTCAAGATTCCTTCTGTTGCACTTTCACAGACAACTTTCCAGACTCTCAAGATTCCTTCTATTGCACTTTCACAGACAAATTTCCAGACTCTCAAGATTCCTTCTATTGCACTTTCACAGACAACTTTCCAGACTCTCAAGATTCCTTCTGTTGCACTTTCCACAGACAACTTTCCAGACTCTCATGATTCCTTCTGTTGCACTTTCACAGACAACTTTCCAGACTCTCAAGATTCCTTCTGTTTCACTTTCACAGACAACTTTCCAGACTCTCAAGATTCCTTCTGTTGCACTTTCACAGACAACTTTCCAGACTCTCAAGATTCCTTCTGCTGCACTTTCACAGACAACTTTCCAGACTCTCAAGATTCCTTCTGTTGCACTTTCACAGACAACTTTCCAGACTCTCAAGATTCCTTCTATTGCACTTTCACAGACAGCTTTCCAGACTCTCAAGATTCCTTCTGTTGCACTTTCACAGACAACTTTCCAGACTCTCAAGATTCCTTCTGTTGCACTTTCACAGACAACTTTTCAGACTCTCAAGATTCCTTCTGTTGCACTTTCACAGACAACTTTCCAGACTCTCAAGATTCCTTCTGTTGCACTTTCACAGACAGCTTTCCAGACTCTCAAGATTCCTTCTATTGCACTTTCACAGACAGCTTTCCAGACTCTCAAGATTCCTTCTGTTGCACTTTCACAGACAACTTTCCAGACTCTCAAGATTCCTTCTGTTTCACTTTCACAGACAACTTTCCAGACTCTCATGATTCCTTCTCTTGCACTTTCACAGACAGCTTTCCAGACTCTCAAGATTCCTTCTGTTGCACTTTCACAGACAACTTTCCAGACTCTCATGATTCCTTCTGTTGCACTTTCACAGACAGCTTTCCAGACTCTCATGATTCCTTCTGTTGCACTTTCACAGACAACTTTCCAGACTCTCAAGATTCCTTCTGTTGCACTTTCACAGACAACTTTCCAGACTCTCATGATTCCTTCTGTTGCACTTTCACAGACAACTTTCCAGACTCTCATGATTCCTTCTGTTGCACTTTCACAGACAGCTTTCCAGACTCTCAAGATTCCTTCTGTTGCACTTTTACAGACAACTTTCCAGACTCTCATGATTCCTTCTGTTGCACTTTCACAGACAACTTTCCAGACTCATGATTCCTTCTGTTGCACTTTCACAGACAGCTTTCCAGACTCTCATGATTCCTTCTGTTGCACTTTCACAGACAACTTTCCAGACTCTCAAGATTCCTTCTGTTGCACTTTCACAGACAACTTTCCAGACTCTCATGATTCCTTCTGTTGCACTTTCACAGACAACTTTCCAGACTCTCATGATTCCTTCTGTTGCACTTTCACAGACAGCTTTCCAGACTCTCAAGATTCCTTCTGTTGCACTTTCACAGACAACTTTCCAGACTCATGATTCCTTCTGTTGCACTTTCACAGACAACTTTCCAGACTCTCAAGATTCCTTCTGTTGCACTTTCACAGACAACTTTCCAGACTCTCAAGATTCCTTCGGTTGCACTTTCACAGACAGCTTTCCAGACTCTCAAGATTCCTTCTATTGCACTTTCACAGACAACTTTCCAGACTCTCAAGATTCCTTCTATTGCACTTTCACAGACAACTTTCCAGACTCTCAAGATTCCTTCTGTTGCACTTTCACAGACAACTTTCCAGACTCTCAAGATTCCTTCTATTGCACTTTCACAGACAAATTTCCAGACTCTCAAGATTCCTTCTATTGCACTTTCACAGACAACTTTCCAGACTCTCAAGATTCCTTCTGTTGCACTTCCACAGACAACTTTCCAGACTCTCATGATTCCTTCTGTTGCACTTTCACAGACAACTTTCCAGACTCTCAAGATTCCTTCTGTTTCACTTTCACAGACAACTTTCCAGACTCTCAAGATTCCTTCTGTTGCACTTTCACAGACAACTTTCCAGACTCTCAAGATTCCTTCTGCTGCACTTTCACAGACAACTTTCCAGACTCTCAAGATTCCTTCTGTTGCACTTTCACAGACAACTTTCCAGACTCTCAAGATTCCTTCTATTGCACTTTCACAGACAGCTTTCCAGACTCTCAAGATTCCTTCTGTTGCACTTTCACAGACAACTTTCCAGACTCTCAAGATTCCTTCTGTTGCACTTTCACAGACAACTCTTCCAGACTCTCAAGATTCCTTCTGTTGCACTTTCACAGACAACTTTCCAGACTCTCAAGATTCCTTCTGTTGCACTTTCACAGACAGCTTTCCAGACTCTCAAGATTCCTTCTATTGCACTTTCACAGACAGCTTTCCAGACTCTCAAGATTCCTTCTGTTGCACTTTCACAGACAACTTTCCAGACTCTCAAGATTCCTTCTGTTTCACTTTCACAGACAACTTTCCAGACTCTCAAGATTCCTTCTGTTGCACTTTCACAGACAACTTTCCAGACTCTCATGATTCCTTCTGTTGCACTTTCACAGACAACTTTCCAGACTCTCATGATTCCTTCTGTTGCACTTTCACAGACAACTTTCCAGACTCTCAAGATTCCTTCTGTTGCACTTTCACAGACAACTTTCCAGACTCTCATGATTCCTTCTGTTGCACTTTCACAGACAACTTTCCAGACTCTCAAGATTCCTTCTGTTGCACTTTCACAGACAACTTTCCAGACTCTCAAGATTCATTCTACTGCAATTTCACATACAACAAGACAAAAAGGTCATTAACCTGTCAAGCAATTTCCCCGAAAACAAAATTCCCTCATGCAAACAGTTTAAATTCACAGCAAAGAGAGAAGTAGCCGTGATCTAAAGATGAAAATAATTAGATAAATAATTACACACTACAATATACGCATACAAAATCCGGCACATTATCCAGAAAATAAATATCTAAGAAGATTGCACTCTTCCAAACAAGAGAACAAAGTATATACACCACCGCAGATAACGATACAGGAACGTTTATAAACAGTACCTTGTTTTCTGACAGCATCAGATTAGTATTCCGGTGTTGCCCAACAAGTGAATTTGTGCTCGACTGTCATTCACAGTGATTGACAGTCAGGAAGCAGGTCACAAACTCTTCTAATCAAGAGAACCTTTAATCTTGCTACAGTTCAGACTCAAAGTTCGTTCTACGCCATTTACTGATCCGACTCGAATCCCTGTCAAGGTCAGCAGTTACATCACACAGCAAGATCTGTTTGAGCTAGTCTGGACTTCCAGCCTTTGAGAAGGGTGTCTTAGAGGTGTCTACTCAAGTGCTAACTGTCGCATCTGACAGCATACTGGCTGTCAGGAAGTAAGAGACTAGATTCAGTCTATCTACACAAAGGCTTTTAAAGATAACCCTTTTAGCAACCACTAACTCTTACATACCATCGGAAAATCTGTAATTGTTGTAATCAACATTTTTGCTACCTTTAGGAAGTGACGTCAAATATAAGCATTTAAACTACTTTTTAGAAAAGGTGCATAATTACATCATATCCCGTCATAATAAAAATAATGATTTTCAAAGCTAAAGTCGATATAATGCATTGAATTTAGCAGAGAATGCCACAGGATAAGAAACGACCTTTTAGTTTCGTTATTCCATCAGTCTAGGGACTTTTAGTGCCGCTTGAACAAACACGAATTCAATAATAAGTAGCCCAAGATGAAAGATACCAAGAAGAACATCAACAGAGTGTCTACAGCTTCAAAGGCACCAGAAAGTAACGTAACTTTGTCTTCAGGACAGTTTATCAGATACCAAGAAGAACATCAACAGAGTGTCTACAGCTTCAAAGGCACCAGAAAGTAACGTAACTTTGTCTTCAGGACAGTTTATCAGATACCAAGAAGAACATCAACAGACTGTCAAAGGTGCACTACTACAGCTTTCAAAGGCACCAGAAAGTAACGTAACTTTGTCTTCAGGACAGTTTATCAGATACCAAGAAGAACATCAACAGAGTGTCTACAGCTTCAAAGGCACCAGAAAGTAACGTAACTTTGTCTTCAGACAGTTTATCAGATACCAAGAAGAACATCAACAGAGTGTCTACAGCTTCAAAGGCAACCAGAAAGTAACGTAACTTTGTCTTCAGGACAGTTTATCAGATACCAAGAAGAACATCACCAGAGTGTCTACAGCTTCAAAGGCACCAGAAAGTAACGTAGCTTTGTCTTCAGGACAGTTTATCAGATACCAAGAAGAACATCAACAGACTGTCTACAGCTTCAAAGGCACCAGAAAGTAACGTAACTTTGTCTTCAGGACAGTTTATCAGATACCAAGAAGAACATCAACAGACTGTCTACAGCTTCAAAGGCACCAGAAAGTAACGTAACTTTGTCTTCAGGACAGTTTATCAGATACCAAGAAGAACATCAACAGAGTGTCTACAGCTTCAAAGGCACCAGAAAGTAACGTAACTTTGTCTTCAGGACAGTTTATCAGATACCAAGAAGAACATCAACAGACTGTCTACAGCTTCAAAGGCACCAGAAAGTAACGTAACTTTGTCTTCAGGACAGTTTATCAGATACCAAGAAGAACATCAACAGACTGTCTCAGGCACCAGAAAGTAACGTAGCTTTTGTCTTCAGGACAGTTTATCAGATACCAACATCTTTCACTCAGAAAGTAACGTAACTTTGTCTTCAGGACAGTTTATCAGATACCAAGAAGAACATCAACAGACTGTCTACAGCTTCAAAGGCACCAGAAAGTAACGTAACTTTGTCTTCAGGACAGTTTATCAGATACCAAGAAGAACATCAACAGACTGTCTACAGCTTCAAAGGCACCAGAAAGTAACGTAACTTTGTCTTCAGGACAGTTTATCAGATACCAAGAAGAACATCAACAGACTGTCTACAGCTTCAAAGGCACCAGAAAGTAACGTAACTTTGTCTTCAGGACAGTTTATCATCAGATACCAAGAAGAACATCAACAGACTGTCTACAGCTTCAAAGGCACCAGAAAGTAACGTAGCTTTGTCTTCAGGACAGTTTATCAGATACCAAGAAGAACATCAACAGACTGTCTACAGCTTCAAAGGCACCAGAAAGTAACGTAACTTTGTCTTCAGGACAGTTTATCAGATACCAAGAAGAACATCAACAGACTGTCTACAGCTTCAAAGGCACCAGAAAGTAACGTTGCTTTGTCTTCAGGACAGTTTATCAGATACCAAGAAGAACATCAACAGACTGTCTACAGCTTCAAAGGCACCAGAAAGTAACGTAACTTTGTCTTCAGGACAGTTTATCAGATACCAAGAAGAACATCAACAGACTGTCTACAGCTTCAAAGGCACCAGAAAGTAACGTAACTTTGTCTTCAGGACAGTTTATCAGATACCAGAAGAACATCAACAGACTGTCTACAGCTTCAAAGGCACCAGAAAGTAACGTCCTTCTTTGTCTTCAGGACAGTTTATCAGATACCAAGAAGAACATCAACAGAGTGTCAGACAGCTTCAAAGGCACCAGAAAGTAACGTAACTTTGTCTTCAGGACAGTTTATCAGATACCAAGAAGAACATCAACAGAGTGTCTACAGCTTCAAAGGCACCAGAAAGTAACGTTCCTTTGTCTTCAGGACAGTTTATCAGATACCAAGAAGAACATCAACAGACTGTCTACAGCTTTCAAAGGCACCAGAAAGTAACGTAACTTTGTCTTCAGGACAGTTTATCAGATACCAAGAAGAACATCAACAGAGTGTCTACAACTTTCAAAGGCACCAGAAAGTAACGTAGCTTTGTCTTCAGGACAGTTTATCAGATACCAAGAAGAACATCAACAGACTGTCTACAGCTTCAAAGGCACCAGAAAGTAACGTAGCTTTGTCTTCAGGACAGTTTATCAGATACCAAGAAGAACATCAACAGACTGTCTACAGCTTCAAAGGCACCAGAAAGTAACGTAACTTTGTCTTCAGGACAGTTTATCAGATACCAAGAAGAACATCAACAGACTGTCTACAGCTTCAAAGGCACCAGAAAGTAACGTAACTTTGTCTTCAGGACAGTTTATCAGATACCAAGAAGAACATCAACAGACTGTCTACAGCTTCAAAGGCACCAGAAAGTAACGTAGCTTTGTCTTCAGGACAGTTTATCAGATACCAAGAAGAACATCAACAGACTGTCTACAGCTCCAAAGGCACCAGAAAGTAACGTAACTTTGTCTTCAGGACAGTTTATCAGATACCAAGAAGAACATCAACAGACTGTCTACAGCTTCAAAGGCACCAGAAAGTAAGTAACTTTGTCTTCAGGACAGTTTATCAGATACCAAGAAGAACATCAACAGACTGTCTACAGCTTCAAAGGCACCAGAAAGTAACGTAACTTTGTCTTCAGGACAGTTTATCAGATACCAAGAAGAACATCAACAGACTGTCTACAGCATTTAGGCATCCAGAAAGTAACGTAGCTTTGTCTTCAGGACAGTTTATCAGATACCAAGACTGCTTTGAACATCAACAGACTGTCTACAGCTTCAAAGGCACCAGAAAGTAACGTAACTTTGTCTTCAGGACAGTTTATCAGATACCAAGAAGAACATCAACAGAGTGTCTACAGCTTCAAAGGCACCAGAAAGTAACGTAAGCTTTGTCTTCAGGACAGTTTATCAGATACCAAGAAGAACATCAACAGAGTGTCTACAGCTTCAAAGGCACCAGAAAGTAACGTAACTTTGTCTTCAGGACAGTTTATCAGATACCAAGAAGAACATCAACAGACTGTTAGAACAGGTCAAAGGCACCAGAAAGTAACGTAACTTTGTCTTCAGGACAGTTTATCAGATACCAAGAAGAACATCAACAGACTGTCTACAGCTTCAAAGGCACCAGAAAGTAACGTAACTTTGTCTTCAGGACAGTTTATCAGATACCAAGAAGAACATCAACAGACTGTCTACAGCTTCAAAGGCACCAGAAAGTAACGTAGCTTTGTCTTCAGGACAGTTTATCAGATACCAAGAAGAACATCAACAGACTGTTTACAGCTTCAAAGGCACCAGAAAGTAACGTAACTTTGTCTTCAGGACAGTTTATCAGATACCAAGAAGAACAAGAAGAACATCAACAGACTGTCTACAGCTTATAACAAAGGCACCAGAAAGTAACGTAAGTTTGTCTTCAGGACATTTATCAGATACCAAGAAGAATAATCGGACAGACTGTGAGAAGAACAAACAACAGCTTCAAAGGCACCAGAAAGTAACGTAACTTTGTCCAGGACAGTTTATCAGATACCAAGAAGAACATCAACAGACTGTCTACAGCTTCAAAGGCACCAGAAAGTAACCCTTAGCTTTGTCTTCAGGACAGTTTATCAGATACCAAGAAGAACATCAACAGAGTGTCTACAGCTTCAAAGGCACCAGAAAGTAACGTAGCTTTGTCTTCAGGACAGTTTATCAGATACCAAGAAGAACATCAACAGAGTGTCTACAGCTTCAAAGGCACCAGAAAGTAACGTAACTTTGTCTTCAGGACAGTTTATCAGATACCAAGAAGAACATCACCAGAGTGTCTACAGCTATTCAAAGGGTGTAGGAAGTTCAGTGCACCAGAAAGTAACGTAACTTTGTCTTCAGGACAGTTTATCAGATACCAAGAAGAACATCACCAGAGTCAGTCAACAGCTTCAAAGGCACCAGAAAGTAACGTAACTTTGTCTTCAGGACAGTTTATCAGATACCAAGATGAACATCAACAGAGTGTCTACAACTTCAAAGGCACCAGAAAGTAACGTAGCTTTGTCTTCAGGACAGCTTATCAGGATAGTTCGATTCTCCGGCCGGCCAATGAAGAATTAGAGAAATTTATTTCAGGTGATACAAATTCATTTCTCGCTATAACGTGGTTCGGATTCCGCAATAAGCTGTAGGTCCCGTTGCTAGGTAACCAACTGGTTCTTAGCCACGTAAAATCAATCTAATCCTTCGGGCCAGCCCTAGGAGAGCTGTTAATCAGGTCAGTGGTCTGGTTAAACTAAGGTATACTTGACTTTTACTATTTTTTTGGCGCCTATTAGAACCCGGCAAGGTACAGCCGAGTGAATGAGAAATGATCCTCTTAATGATACTACATTATTTTTGCGTTGCTGTTACTGCATGACTCCCAGGAGCATTAAAAGGAGCTCCAGAACTGTAAAGCGAAGGTTTGCATCAGAGGTCAAGGTGCACAGCCACCTGCTTCGTTTTCTTCGTCTCCACTAGACCTAGTACCATATTCTTCGGTCACTGAAACTTCTCTTCTCTACACATGTCGATCCTGGGCACTGTTAGTGTTATCTGCATAACCACTGGAGTCCTATGAATGAAATTCCTCACCGAAACAAAACGAGAGGAAAAATTCCACTACAAAAAAAGCAGAACTCCGGTTCAAAAAACTAACTCGTAAAAATGAGAAAGTTGAAAATACGCGTTCACTTTGAACTTCCAATTCTTCGGCAGAATGTAAAAATATGCCAAAAATTATGAACTGCGAAATACTGCAATAATTCTTAGCGTGTCTTTTCCAGTTGGTCACTCTTCAAACGAAAGTTCACGTCAGCGTGAATATGTTTCGCTGACCAGTGAGTGAAAGCCCCTGGGGTATTTTTAAAAGCTCCGCTGCCCTTAATGTACTGGCCTCCTGCTTACTCCGAGTCTCGTCTCTTCAGAGACTAGACTCAAAAGCGAGCACAAGTCTTAAAAGACTATTAGAAGACTCCATTTCCATTCGTTTGTACGTGACGCCAATGGAACGGCCAAAACAGATGTTCATCGGAGAGAACAGATGCGATCAAAAGAACATAATACTTCCTCTGTTATTTGTGGAGTCTAGATCAATTCGGGAAGACAGTGGGGCTAAAATTCGGGCGCAAAACGAGTGGCTACCCAGCACCGAAAAAATCCAGCGACCGAAAAAAGGAAATATTTTAAACCTCAGTTAGAAATCCTTTCTAGAACACGTGCTAGTCATATTATATTACGCCCATTTATAAAAATTTAAACAGTAGTCTAAGGAATTCCTCTACTATACCTCTTACCTAACCGCACATTACAATTATATCAACATCATTATGGTATAACATTATTACTCGCGAAGAACCCACCCACACATGCAACATGGCAAAAGCCTCGGTAACGAAGCCTTAGATGGTCTACACAGCCTATTGAAAGATAGAAAAACGAAACGAAGATATAAATAAATCATAACTATGAAGTCACAGAATTTCGACAACAGAACCTCATGAAAGATGTGCTTCAAGATAAAGAAAAGAGATTCAACCCTCGATACTCCGAAGCTGAAAGTAGATGGGACGAAATGCGGAGAGGAAACCCCGTAGAGTTTGTGAAGCATCTCTCCCATTCCCCCTCCTTCCCCTTCGCGGCTTAGAGAAAGGATTGGCAAAACTTCTGATTGGTTTGCGCCACGATTCGGACGCAGATGCATACTCGAAGATCCAAAAGTCCCTTTGACCGGACTCATTGCAGTTGCCTTTGCAAGATAAAGAGGACTAAATTAACGAATACTTTCCAGAAGAAAGTTCCCTTGGAATTCGTCCGTTTTGCCTTAACGCAGCTGTTGAGGTGTTGCAATCATTATCTATTTACTGGGGGCCAAGTCAACTCGAAAAATTAAGAGAACCGTCAAAACATTTTGTCTAGGTTTTCTTTAATGGATCGTATCATAACGAAATGATAGTTTTACAGCAGTGAATCCTTTAGTGCCTTCAGATGTAATGCCATAACACAAAATAGACGTTTATAATATCCACAATCTAATTAACACGAGTCCAAATTAGCCAAGTGTTCCAAATCTATAAGTCAGCTGTCATGAATGAGGTGGGTTCACATCGATTACAAGTACAAGTAAACAAGTGAAAAATGCGCCCAAGTTTCTTCGGCGCAATCGACTTTTCTGTACGACTTAAAATGCTGTATGAAACTCTCAGCCACGGCCCGGTGGTGGCATGTGTTGTTGGCACCTATAGCGCTGCCAGATGCACGGTCATGGCTAACTTTAACCTTTAATAAAATAAAAGCTACTGAGGCAAGGGGACTGCAATTTGGTATGTTTGATGATTGGAGGATGGATGATCAGCATACCAATTTGCAGCCCTCTAGCCTCAGCAGTTTTTAAGATCTGAGAGCGGACAGAAAAAGTACGGACGGACAGACACATAGATATCTCAATAGTTGTCTTTTACAGAAAACTAAAAACCTGAATTCGACGGGGCATGAGTACAGCAAAGTCGCTCTTACCTTATAACCTCTCTGATGGCTCAGTGGTTATAGTCACTGTATCGTTCTTTCCCAACAAGGCGGCAGTTCGAACCCCACTCGTGATGAAGCACTTACCGCTTATATTTCCTCTGGGCTTTAAATTTACTCCCGAGGTACAGTGGAGCGGAATATAAAATTTAGGACAAAGGTCAAGCGCTGGGACCTGTGCGGTCATTCAGCGCTGAAGGAAACTGCGAGTGAAAAGTTTTAAAAGGTGTAACAGAGGAAAACCTCAAAGCAGTCGCACTATGAATCAATTGTTACGAGATGGTGGAAAGTAAGAAGGAAGAAAGAGAACAAGGACGGAGGTACAGTAAAAGGAATGAAAGGGGTTGCAGCTACGGGCCGATGGGACGCTGCAAAGAGAGAGAGAGAGAGAGAGAGAGAGAGAGAGAGAGAGAGAGAGAGAGAGAGACTTTAATGTCTTATCCCCTGAGGTGGAATGGCTGCAAATAAAACGTTGGTTTTCTGCTGATTTCTCTTGCAATTGCCTTCCACATCCGTCATGCACGACACGACCCCTTGTTCATCATGTCAGCTGTCTACATTCATTACGATTTCTGCGCATCAGATTTAAGCCATTTAGATTTTGTACACCAAGGAGTGAACCCTGCCATTCATTATGGCTCGGCTTTCAGTTATTTTACTGCGTTCTTTGTGTCGCGAATGAAACACTTTTTAATCCTTAGTTCTGTAGACGTGCAAAGGAAGTGTTAGGGTACTGTGTGGTTACTGTTACATTCGTAAAGTCTCTCTCTCTCTCTCTCTCTCTCTCTCTCTCTCTCTCTCTCTCTCTCTCTCTCTCTCCTACCTAATAAATCAATTTATGGACCTGAACAACTGCTCTTACAAATTTTATGTTGGGAAACAACACACAAATACTGAAACACTTTACGGATATCCATGAACACTTCTGAAACGTACCCATGAGAATAGCTATTACGAAACGAGATGAACAGCTATTTTAGTGTAAAAAAAAAATGCGTGAATCAAATTAAACTGCTATCGCGGGCTATAAAAATTTAAGAACTATTTTCAGTGTAAGCAAATACTGACGCATCATTCAAGGTACGATGCGAAACAATCTGATGCCATGACAACATTACAGGAAGTTGGGTAATTCACATTCTAGCGATAAACTTTCAGCTCTGATCCATATGGCATTTCTGCACAATAGGAGACCTGTGTTACACTAATGACTACGAAATTATATGAAATTCGGTCTTCTATACCGTTTCATATACATCAAGTCATAATCGTCTCCTAATGGGCTTATCGGTGTCCTTGACCAAAAATTCAAATTTGATCATTATCATTGTCAACGCTTAAAAGCAAGTTCTTTCCGCGACAATATGAGATGAAGCTACTTCTTTAACATTAAGAAGATCAACGAGCATCCTTACGTAAAATGTTATGAATAACAAACACCATACCTGTTCCAAGTAATGATTCTATTCGCTTATTATAAACACCATACCTGTTCCAAGTACTGATTCTATTCGCTATTACAGAGTACAAAAAAGCTTTAAGCTTCAAAGAATATACCTATCTATTCATCAGTGACTTTTTGTTTACGAACAAGCTTACTCCCTTAACGACAAACATTTCCTAAATGGTTTCTCACCCTGACAAAGCAACCCCCACCCTTGTTTCGACGGTGGAATGAAAGAAAAGAAACATTTCACTACAAAGAAATGTTCAGATAATTTGAATTACGCGCCTTTCATTTTCATACTAAATCGCACAGCCTAAATGAACCCATAATCGCTTAGCGACTTCGGTCGTAACCGTATGAGAGAAAATTCATATTGATGAAATTCGAGACTCGTCACGTAGGATTCTGAAACAGGAATCTCATAGTTACTGGCAACTGGCTACGATGGTCTAGTAGTGGAGCAGCGTAATGTGATTTTTGGCCAGAATCGTTCATTTGACGATACAAGCATGAAATCTGTATGAATATACTCTGTACGTCACCTTTTTTGAGAAAAAAAGTGCTAGCCATCAAAAATTCCAAGATGGCCGCCATTTTTTTTCAAGATGGCCGCCATTTTTTTTCAAGAGCCATTTTTTTCGAGATGGGCCATTTTTTCAAGATGGCCGCCATTTTTTTTCAAGATGGCCGCCATTTTCTTTTCAAGATGGCCGCCATTTTTTTTTCAAGATGGCCACCAGCAGACCAAAAAACAACCATAAACCATAAAAACGCCGATCTCTGTCCTTTTATTTCAAACTTTTGCTACTAAAAAGGGCTACTGATAAAGAAAGGCAAAGAGGATAAGCTCTTTCTGTCTATATAATGTCCCAAGGGGTTGCAAACTACAGAGAACAATCTTGCAGTCAAGTCAACACTGTTGTCCCTGAGGCATGGGGGATTCTGCAGTCAGCAATGGGGCAAACGGAAGGTTTTGCCACCAAAAAAACCAGTTTCTTTGGTGAGATGAAGCTCAGTATCAGAGCAAAGACTATTCATATATGAGAAGGAAAACTCTAAAGTTAAACTATGGAGGCAGAGCCAAGAGAGTGTCTGTCGCTCACTACCAGGGCACACTGGTGACGGACAGTGCTGCGAAACTCAGCGTGGGGGTTCTATTTCAGCTAAACTGCAAGTTTAGCATCCCAAATGCTATCTGATCAGCCCCAAAGAAATTAGATAGCTGCACCTGAACTAACAGGATGTGCCAGCACGGGAGAGCCGAGTTCCTCGTTGGGCGGGTGGGTTCCGTTCTCAGATAGCACTCTGCTGGCCGCGAGTTCGAATCTCTGACTGGCTGATGAAGAATAAGTGGAATTTATTTCTGGTGATAGCAATTCATTGCTCGCTATAATGTGGTTCGGATTCCACAACAAGCTGTAGGTTCCGTTGCTAGGTAACCAGTTGGTTCTTAGCCACGTAAAATAAATCTAATCCTTCGGGCCAGCCCTAGGAGAACTGTTAATCAGCTCAGTGGTCTGGTTAAACTAAGGTATACTTAACTTTTAACAGGAGAGCAGAGGCAAGGATGACGGGGGCTTTAACGTTATCCGGATGGCGTACAGATCGCACGGGATTTAAATGATATTGGATGAACGGTCGGGTTAGGTGTAGGACAACAGCTCAAACCTAACTGTATCCCACACATGAAAGTGAGCAAACTGACTGGAGTAAATGTTGTCTTCGTCAGGAGGACAAAAGTGATGAACGCTTATGTCACCTCTTAGCTCATTTCAGAGGAAACAGGACTCTGCTGGATATGTTAATCTTGCAAAAAATGTACCATTGTTTCATGCTCTTATTGCTACGCCAATATCATTTGATACAGCACGGTTAGATGATGGAGAAGGCATAGAAAATGCATTGATACGAAATAAAGAGAAATATTATAACAGCTGCAGAGCACAGAAGAGAACAGTGACTTCCAGTACATCAGGCACAGAAGAAAACAGTGGAAAAAAATCAAGAACCTCAGACGCTCCAAAGGTACAATGTTTTTTTTGTGAAGAAGAGGATGAATTATGTAATTTAAGACAAGCAGCGGAATGAAAGGCTCAATCAATGTGCCAAGACCCTAAACCGTGGAAAGCTCCTTAAAAGAATCTAGTGCTGGTGATGTTGTTGCTCAAGAACTGAAATATTACCCACGATGCTTTGGCAGACTTATACATCTCAGAGAGAGAGAGCGTTAAAGCAAGAGAGAATCGCCATGATCAATGGAAAGAGATATCCTGTGGCTTTTTCTGACCTTGTTATCTACATCATTGACAGCAAGGTTATTAATACCGAACCATCACCTGTAATATTCAGACTTGCTGATCTAGCTTCCCTATACAAGCACCGGCTACAACAACTAGGTCTAGACTCCCCAGACGTCAACACCACTAGGTTAAAAGAGCAGTTACTCTCTATAGGATCCCTGAGCTTGTGGCCCACAGGAAAGGGCGTGAGAAGCATACAGAAAAGACACTGGCACAATTCTGTCTGATGCTAGCCAGTACAGTGAAGCTATTCGTCTGGCTAAAGCTGCAGATATCATCTGAAGAGAAATGCTTGCTCATAAGACAAAATTCAGTCAAGATTTACAAGAAGGGATTGGAAAGGAAGCTGTTCCACAGGCACTTCCACAGTTTGTTTGCAGCATTGAGCATGCTGTTGACATCAGGTTCCATCTGGACCATGGTGTTGTACTGTCAGATGTTGCTATTGCAGAACTTTTACAATAAAACTGCTACTCTAAGTATGCAGAAGGATAAAAAAACCCGCAGACATGCAATATCTAAATGCTGCCGGGAATTGACTAAATGTGGGAATGTCAGGTGGCTAGCACTTTTTTTTAAAGTCTACCCCCAATGAGTATTTCTGCCGAATTTCATGCTTGTATCATCAAATAAACAACTGCATGGCTTATCTGCTCCATTATAAAACCGAAGAGCGAATAAATTAATTAATTCTATATTCGTAGCGGTCAAAAGACGTACATTCAAATCCAAAAGTCGCCAGGCACTCAAATTCTTGAGGTTCACTGACCCCTGGGTCTCAACAAAAATATACTTGGCTGTGGAATGTAACAAGACTTCATGTACGGAAATACTTGGCGATTTCTGTATCATGGAAACCTAACAAGGAGTTATTCTAATCCCAAGTCTCAGCTTGTATGACCCTCATTCAACAGCGAGAGTCGAGAGGCGGAACTCCGGAAATGGCTTCAGTTTGTTCTGACTGTGATGAATAGATTAACTCGGATCATATTTCCGATGTCTATTTTGCTTTGCCACTTTCTCTCGGGATTTTTTTATCCTCTGAGAAAAGGGGCCTTCCAGACCAATTAGCGAATTCTTCAATGTAAGTGTAAATTACACTACTTAAAAGAGAGTAACTTACTAACTTATCATTAGACGGCCAGCATGGCGATTTAGATAAGAACTAAAATCAATGAGGACAGCTTGAAAATTTACGTATTCCACCAGAAAAATATCTGTAGACATATTCGTTGACATATCGATCTAGAAAACCGATAGGAAATCGTTTTCCCTTGCTTGCAACAGAAGCGTCTCTCTCTCTCTCTCTCTCTCTCTCTCTCTCTCTCTCTCTCTCTCTCTCTCTCTCTCTGACCAGATAACATTTGTCGTTAACTGAAGACGACAAGCTCATGTTAACAACAATGGAACCTTCAAGGCAAGAATAAGAGGAGTTTTAACATCCGTCTCTTGAATCAGTAGTCGACGCGGGCACTATGCACGTTGCTCTCTTGCTGGTATGACTAACATTGATTATATTCTTGTTGTTCCCGATGCTGATGATTTGGTTTTTGTTGTCGTTGCTTATTTGGCTTTACATTTTTATCAGCAGTGTATCCAAAGTGGTCTGACGTTCTCAAGTTGCTGGCCGCTTCCCACTCTGCAATTAGAATGACTATCATAAGTCGCGCTATGAGCAGAAGCTGCTGGAACACCGATAACATGGAAGAGTACTGGAATGGAGCGGAACATAAAATTTAGGCCAAAGACCAAGCGCTGGGACCTATGAGGTCATTCAGGGCTGAAAGGGGTCTCGTCTCAAAGTCGAAATATGTTTCAACGATCAAAATTACCTGCTCAGACCAAAGCCAGAATGCTGTCTTTTCTTGGGACGCGGATCCTCCGACGGATAATCCGCACAAAAACAGAGACCACCTTCTCAGGAAACGAAAAAGAGATAACACGAGAATGAGAGGAAGGATGAACTTCCTAGAAATGATGAGACAATCAAGGTGATCTCTCTTCCGTGAACCAACTGACCTTTAATGTGAACTTTTTTCACGGAAAGTAAGTATAAAATATAAATCTCTCTCTCTCTCTCTCTCTCTCTCTCTCTCTCTCGATGTGTGTGTGTATATATATATATATATAAAGATAAAATCCACGAAGGAAACATTGAAACACTGGAGTGCTGTGAGGCCTTTCGACACTATGTCCTTTACTTAGTGTCGAAAGGCCCTGCAGCACTCCAGTGTTTCTGTTTCCTTCGTGGATTTTATCTTTATTTATTTATTCATCACGTTCCATAATTTCGTGATTCAGTTATACACACACACACACACACACACACACACACACACATATATACACATATATATATATATATATATATATATATATATATATATATATATATATATATATATAAAACTTATATATATATACTGTATATATCACATTACCACAGGTGAAAAATAGAGATGGTGTGGGTCTGACCGGTTTCGACTTTATTTCCAAGCCACTGACGAAGGATGGATACAGAGTATAAGATGTCACAAATATGTAGTATATAATATTTGTGACTTCTTATACCCTGTACCAGTCCTTCGTCAATGGCTTGGAAATAAAAGTCGAAACCGGTCAGGACCTACACCCCGTCTCTTATTTTTCACCTGTGGCAATGTGTGATAATAATCATATATATATATATATATATATATATATATATATATATATATATATATATATATATATATATATATATATATATATATATATATATATATATATACACCCTAGCACTTAGGTGTATAAGAATCCATGTATACATCCAGCTAAGGATATCTAATCTTAACCTATATGACGGATTAAATACCTCCGCTATAATGAACTCATGAAGAAAAGTAGTATCACTCGATCTTATTTGATAAAAAAAAAGAAAGCCGATCAGTCAATTTCAAAACTAGAATTTTGAGTTTGAGAAGGAACCGTTCCCCGCTTACAGAACTAATGAGAATTAATGGAATTACGCCGTTTCATAACTACTCGGCGTCCCTTAAACAGATGCTCCATTTATATGCAAATGACTATTCACTTAGCTGCCATAAAGGAAAAAAAACTGCCTAGTCAGGTTTAAACGGAGACTTCTCATATTGTGGACCCGGTTCCCCTTACGGCTTAAGAAAGGTCGCACCGGAATAGCAATTCGGAACTGACGCCTTTCCGATCACTTAATGTGTCCTTTCCGCGTTATGGGGACCTTCGATACCCTCCAGATACGGCGCTATTGCCACGGATATCTCCTGCAGTCAGCTCCCTCTAATTGGCGAAGCTCGCTTCCTGCAGAGAGAGAGAGAGAGAGAGAGAGAGAGAGAGAGAGAGAGAATTCTTTAATTAAAACAGAAAATATAAGGACAAAGGTAAATCGTAGCACAGAGAGAGAGAGAGAGAGAGAGAGAGAGAGAGAGAGAGAGAGAGAGAGAGAGAGAGAGAGAGAATACTTCTTGAATAAAAAAATAAAATACAAGGACAAAGTTAAATGGAGAGAGAGAGAGAGAGAGAGAGAGAGAGAGAGAGAGAGAGAGAGAGAGAGAGAGAGAAATACTTTAATTAAAACAGAAAATATAAGGACAAAGGTAAATCGTAGCACACACAGAGAGAGAGAGAGAGAGAGAGAGAGAGAGAGAGACTAGATCTCATTTTTTCAAAAAATCAAATTCTAGTCTCCAATTACATTTCTGATGTTTTTCTTCGCGTTCTCGCTTCTTCCTCTGTCAATACTTTTATTCTTTATCCTTTCATTTGGATGTTGTTGTCTCTGCATCGTCTAATGGGTTTTCTTATTCGTTATCCTCAGGTACCAATTCCAGGGGACCTTTCACCACGCAACTTCGACATGCCTTCACCTGGTTTTTTACGGACGAATACATTCCTTTTTCTTACCTGGCGGTCCTTTCTCTCAGTCGGTAGTGACTTCAAGAACTCTTAAAATTGCGCATACAAGACATTGTAATTGAAAAGAATCGGTAAAAATAAACAATTTACTCCATACATACATACGTGTGTACATACATACGTACATACACATATATAAAAATATATTTATATATGTGTGTGTATAAGACATACACACACACACACATATATATATATATATGTGTGCGTGTGTATAATCGCATCTTCACCGTCGATCCTAACGCCATGTGACGCAAAGAGCCTCATATTCTGGAGGTTCCAACTCTTCTGGTACCCACAGGAGCCCAGCTGAAACTATCCCATTACTTTTCTCCCCCGGTTTGTGAGAAGGACATGAAGCCACCTCCACCTCCCTCTCGTCACTGTCTCTTCTACATATGGAACTTTCGTAATTTAACTTATAGCACCCGTTCTAATTAAACATGAGTTTAGTACACCTATATAGGCATGACTCTTGATAAGATGACTGAACTATTTATGAAAGATTATTTCGATTTGATAATAAAATTTTAAAGAGAATATTATGAGTCAGAAGGCTGGATAGAATCAGAAAAAATATAAGAATAAGTATGTACGTCTTGTGTGTAAGAATGTGTCATTAAACCTGAACAAGAATTACAATGGTCAATACTCCTTATCCCTACAAGCATCAAACCGCAAGGCACAGAATACCCGCAGGTGAATTATATTCAAGAACTTGTACATATTATGGCTGACTAGACAATACAACACTATATGCCTCAGGAGTCCTACTTCGAGAACTAGCACCAGAATTAAATGCACTGAGTTTTCGTGATGTTCAGAACGAGTCGTTTCACGAATCCCAATCTCGTTCACTAACCTCCTTTTGCTCACAGTCGCATTTCAAAATTAGCCACCGGGTCCAGGATTCATAGCTAGCAATCTACATTGATTCTGGGAATAATCCGCTCTCTCGCTTTCACTCTTCGTTTCGTCTAATCATTATTATTATTAAATTCCTTCACTTCCATTTTATGTTGATTAACCCTTATTATTATTATTATTATTATTATTATCATTATACTCTTTGCTTTCCACTCTATCTTAATTAACCCACCTATGATTTACGCTTCTTAGCAAAGATTTCTAGCTCGCATCATAATCCTATAACCAAAATTACCACTTAGCAATTAAGTGCCGGTATATTCCAACTCGGAAAAATAACTGAAGGCGTTGGGAACGTCACAGTAAAATGAAGGATATTACTGCACTAACTGCGAGGAATTTCACAACGGCAACAAAAATATCATACGGAAACCGAATGACAACGTGAATCCGACAAAAGCTTTTATAAATAAGACTTGATTCTTCTAAAAGGACTTGTGCGGAGTACTTCAGATGTCAATAAGATGCTCCATTACTATTTTTTCCTTTCCATGTCAAGACCTTGCCCTTGTTATTCAAGCTAAATTATATCAGCAATCATTTTCGATGCTTATTTATCCGCAGTTTATACACGACATGACTACTTGTCTATGAATTTTTTGGTTATTATATGATTATCCTTTAACCAAAATTGCCATTTATATATTGAATTATAATATTATAATTCAACTATGGCGATCCAAGATGTCATATAATTACAAACACACACACGAATAACATTTGAAGGTAAAAGATCTTAATACTTAAATATGAGTATTTCACGATGGCAACAGCTGAAGCGAAGTTTCTGAATAATAATCTTCTTCGTTTAACGTGCTTTTTCCCATTTTTTATATGGGGTAAGCTCGATGCCTTCTTTTGAAGGACTTTGATTTGGCGTTGGGGTAGACCGCAGCCTCGATCGGCTGCCCTACCTGACATCGCTTAGACCCCGGTAGCGCATGTGTACATGTATCGTACCAAATCCCCAGCTCCCTTTCTCCCAGCAGCGAGGAGAGATGAGCGGTTAGGTCGACAGTTCGAGACGTGTGAGGTGTCTGTTGTTTTTAGATGTTGGAGTGGCTTTGTTTGTGTGTGTGTATTAGTCTGTAACACCCATTTTTGAAATCCGTTGATTACATACCACAGATCTCCACGGATGAAGTCCGGTCGGCTGCGGATTTGAACCCGCGCCACAGACCCCTATGAAGTCCGAGGCTGCTGCTCTACCGACCTAGCCATCGAGGCTCTAAGTTTCTGAATAATAATAATAATAATAATAATAATAATAATAATAATAATAATAATAATGACGGAAAAGACAACGTTCTATAAAATACATATTCATATATTTGCTCTCAGTACCTCATTTACTTAAACCGCTTCAAGGAACTTGCAGGCAAGGTTAAAAAAAAACTCTAGGGAGAAGCATCCCAGAGACTCATCCACCTGAGTCCTTCTCGCCTTTACGACGAAGGAAAAGTTCTGCAGAAAGGATTCAGATCCTTCTGAACTTTCATCACTCGTGAGATCCCGAGACGGAATGGATATTGGTCATCATTTCCCAATTGGATTCAACTCGGAAGCACCCTGAGACCACCCATAAACTTTTGCCTCAAAGACCTCCGCTGATCGAGAGTGCACGACCCAAGAATTTATGCAGATAGGGGGGAGGGTTATGATAGGGAGAGGGTCAAGTCTGACGATAAAGCGGGAGTTATTCAGAGGGAAGATGCTAATACAAGATACTAAAACTTCTCTCTCTCTCTCTCTCTCTCTCTCTCTCTCTCTCTCTCTCTCTCTCTCTCTCTCTCTCTCATTTACTTTCTATGCTCATTTACTTACTATAAAAAGTAAGCACTGATTATAATTTTTACTCTTCATATTTTCCCCATTATCATGTGTTTATGCAGCAATGGAATCACTCAAGAGATACTGACGGATAGACCTATAGACAGATAGACAGTCCCCCTTTCATGAGTATCTATGCACGATGTTCCACCCTTGTACCATGGCTGACTGGAATCCTTCAAATCCCAGAAAGGTATCTTTTCGTGCACATCTATGCCTGATAGTTTAACTTTCTATAAAGGAGGCTGAAATTCCTTCACTTCTGAATGAAGTTTGTTGTAAATAAGTAAATGTAACAAACAAACAAAAAAACACACACACACTGAAAGATGACAGATAAATAGACTGACCCACAATATCCCACCACCCACGAGGAAGCATGACAGATAGGTCTGCACTGCCGGACAAGCAGAAAGGCATTCTTTGACAACTGCTAAAGCGTCACTTGTCCCCTAAGAACACCAAACCAACTTCTCTCTACGGGTATTCTGACTGATGGAATGAAGACACCGTTATGGTTCTTGTAAAGTAGAAACCTCCAAAAACTCACTCTGAACAAGACGTTTGGTGGAATTTTGCAGTCTTTTGAACCATGGCTCTACCTTACTGACTGTCAGAGCAGACTAGTACAGAAAGATACGGCGGAAGAAAGATAAGACAATGGTCAATGAAGGTCTGTTTTTCTAACGTTTCAGAAATGCCTCAAAGTTCAGGACAAGTTGCTATGACAAAGTAAGCACGACACACACACACACACTGACTGACTAACGACCAGGTTGATGGAAAAACTTGGTCTCACAGACTCTGTCAGGAGCAGACTAATAACAACAACTACAAATTCATCCCGAGAGGGAAATTTTCACTGAGAAGTTTTCCAGTTACTCTGCTGCAGTTGGAATGAAAGGCTGGGAAAGAGTACTGCGCTTCTGTACACCACCAACACCTCAGTAAAAGCGAAAATGGTCCTCTAATCTCAGAAAGAAGACGGGAAAGAGAACGCTTAATCGGGCTCTACCACTAGCTTGGGGAATACAGCTAAATTGTTCCATCAAATTTTACTCATTCTCGGGACGTACTTCTACTTCACTACTAATTTCGTTATTCTGTAGGTCAGAAAAATTAATTTTATAAAAACGCTGTCTGGCGTCATGCGGCTTTATTTTGGCTGAATTGATACTCCAAATGGTCCGGTTCTTTAAAACGCCTTTTATAAAATTACTTGAAAAAGGGTTGGTAGGTATCAGTATCCATCAACTGTCAAGTTCTCTCTCTCTCTCTCTCTCTCTCTCTCTCTCTCTCTCTCTCTCTCTCTCTCTCTCTCGTTTCATTGTGGTATCCAAACTTGGAATTACGATATCTCTCTCTCTCTCTCTCTCTCTCATTGTGGTATCCTACTTGGAATTCTCTCTCTCTCTCTCTCTCTCTCTCTCTCTCTCTCTCTCGTTTCATTGTGGTATCCAAACTTGAAATTACGAAATCTCTCTCTCTCTCTCTCTCTCTCTCTCTCTCTCTCTCTCTCTCTCTCTCTCTCGTTTCATTGTGGTATCCAAACTTGGAATTACGAAATCTCTCTCTCTCTCATTGTCTCCAAACTCTCTCTCTCTCTCTCTCTCTCTCTCTCTCTCTCGTTTCATTGTGGTATCCAAACTTGAAATTGTGGTATCCAAACTCACTGTGGTATCCAAACTTGAAATTACGAAATCTCTCTCTCTCTCTCTCTCGTTTCACTGTGGTATCCAAACTTGAAATTGAAATCTATCAAACTTCTCTCTCTCTCTCTCTCTCTCTCTCTCTCTCTCTCGTTTCACTGTGGTATCCAAACTTGAAATTACGAAATCTCTCTCTCTCTCTCTCTCTCTCTCTCTCTCTCTCTCTCTCTCTCTCTCTCTCTCGTTTCATTGTGGTATCCAAACTTGAAATTACTCTCTCTCTCTCTCTCTCTCTCTCTCTCTGTTTTCACTGTGGTATCCAAACTTGAAATTACGAATCTCTCTCTCTCTCTCTCTCTCTCTCTCTCTCTCTCTCTCTCTCTCTCTCTCTCTCGTTTCACTGTGGTATCCAAACTTGAAATTACGAAATCTCTCTCTCTCTCTCTCTCTCTCTCTCTCTCTCTCTCTCTCTCGTTTCACTGTGGTATCCAAACTTGAAATTACGAATCTCTCTCTCTCTCTCTCTCTCTCTCTCTCTCTCTCTCACTCTTTGAAATTACGAAATCTCTCTCTCTCTCTCTCGTTTCATTGTGGTATCCAAACTTGAAATTACGAAATCTCTCTCTCTCTCTCTCTCTCTCTTTCATTGTGGTATCCAAACTTGAAATTCTCTCTCTCTCTCTCTCTCTCTCTCTCTCTCTCTCTCTCTCTCTCTCTCTCTCTCTCTCGTTTCATTGTGGTATCCAAACTTGAAATTACGAAATCTCTCTCTCTCTCTCTCTCTCTCTCTCTCTTCTCTCTTTCATTGTGGTATCCAAACTTGAAATTACGAAATCTCTCTCTCTCTCTCTCTCTCTCTCTCGTTTCATTGTGGTATCCAAACTTGAAATTACGAAATCTCTCTCTCTCTCTCTCTCTCTCTCTCTCTCTCTCTCTCTCTCTCTCTCTCTCTCACTGTCGATAAGGCTTGGGAACGTCTTAATCGTGACGCGCGTTCGGCACTGTTTTTAGTTTGTCGATCCTGGAAAGTAATCGATTGGCAGGTATCAGTATCCACCAACTGTCAAGTCTCTCTCTCTCTCTCTCTCTCTCTCAACATACCATGTCGAAATGTATATTCTTTATAAGTAAAAACAAGTATTAAAGCATCTTTCAAAGCCAGGAAGTGGTAACAGCTCAACGCAATGGACGAGACAAAAGCAATAATAATATCTGGCTCTTAATGAGAGTTTATAAAATGTACTCGTCAGTACAGCATTTAATTATTACAGAAACAGTGAGATGATATTGCAAGCAGCAGATATAGAGAATTTCGACACAGCTGTGTTCAAAAGAATCAGAAGAGGGAAAAGATTTCCAGAACTGTCAGCCATTCCTAGAAAAGACTAGAACTACGTTAAATACAAACATACAATGCAGCGACATCTCAGCGCAAGAGGGAAGCACGAATTGATTCCGTGATAACGCTTCAGAGAGCTATGTGATTTATAATCTATTCCTACAACAAGAAACTTTCAGAGCAAATTTTTCCAGAGTTTCTGATGAACAAAAACTTATGTACAAAAACAGTTGTAGGATTATAAGGTCTTTTTCCAGCGTTTCTTAGAAATCACGACCAGCTCAAACTTTGATTGTCGAATCCCATTTACATTTCCGGTTTTAAATTCGTCTGTCATTAAATTTGAAAATAAAAAATTACAAAAACTTAAATTACCGGGCCATTTTCAAATGATCACCTTATTTCAGTGTTCGAATGTCTAGTGTACATTTTCCATTTAATTTCCTTTCCACAACGAACTTTTCTTCCGAATGAAGGCATTGCGTTGAACGCCAAATTTTTAAGAAAGCCTTTCTCCGCCCGTATAAATCACTTTCTCTTTTCCCACTGTAGAATTAAAGAAAATCGATTGGCTCGGAAGTGCGGAACGAAAAGGAGTAGAAAGTATAAATGAGATCGTTCATCAAGAAAAGAATTACAGCAAAGTTTATGCGATTAATTCTTTACTATTGTATTTCCTTCATTATTTCCTTTCCTGAATTATCAAAAAGTATCGTCTCACTCTCAGCAGGCCATCTGCCCTCTTCTTCGAAACTTAATCAAAAGCTGAGCTATTGATAATGCAACACCAAAGAGTCCCGGATGTCTTTGATAATTATCCTGAGAGTTACGAAACTTAAATTATGACAATGATAAGTTTGTTAAATAAAAACAGATCTAATGAAAATTGCAGTGTAGCATGATGAAGAATCTAAATACCGTCAGAATTCTAATGGCACGAATTATAATACTCTCAGATAACCCAAAATTACTTCGCGCCTTTGGTCATTAACTTCAAGAGGATAAGAGTCGCACTTATAAAATTGAGAGTCGCGACGCAGGACTCTCAAATCGTGCAATCCCAAAATAGGGTCTTCGGGCTGCCGTGACCTTGAGAGAAAGGGGGAATAAATCAATACATTTCTCATTTATAGAGGCCAAGCAAAGCTGTGTTGTCGTGCTTTATGAGAGTGAAAGTTATAGGGATCTGGGGAAAGTGGGCAGGGGGAGAATTTGAAGCTTTTCGAAACAAAAATAAAGACACAATTATGTAACACACCAAGAAGCTCATTTGGATGAAAATCATATTCTTGTCCGTGACTATCTTATCAAAACTGATATAGGAGCTCACTCTACCATCAGACTTACATACATATATTTCTGCACACAAGCAGACATTGTTGCATGAAAGCCACCAATGATATGTCTCGAATTATTTCCAAAGGAGAGAGAGAGAGAGAGAGAGAGAGAGAGAGAGAGAGAGAGAGAGAGAGAGAGAGAGAGAGAGAGAGAGAAATGATTATTGCAAGTCAAAGAAATGATATCTATTTTCAGTTTTCTAACACAAAGCGTTCAGAGTCGAGATGGTATTCCTGAGAAAAAGTATACCTTAGTTTTACCAGACCACTGAGCTGATTAACAGCTCTCCTAGGGCTGGCCCGAAGGATCAGACTTATTTTAGAGGACAGAAACCGCCTTTATTCATTGCTCGTAGTTGTTGTGTATCAAACACGTATGTGATTACTATACGTGTGTATTATTTTTTCATGTGCAGTATAATTATTATAATGCTTCCCGTTCTGTGCTTGCCTTCACGAAGAGGAATCATCACCTGTCATTTGGCAGAAATTTTGCTTGATAATTATACTTTTGATTGCATCTTTAGACCTCGATATGGTATTGTAGAGGAAATGAATGAGTCCCCGTGCATAAGGGAAATAAAGGCAGGTAAAAGAATGGAGAAAATTATACAGATTTAATTCCTACAAAGTCTTCCAGTATGGCAGCATTCCAAAGTTAAAAGTTAAGTATACCTTAGTTTAACCAAACCACTGAGGAGCTGATTAACAGCTCTCCCAGGGCTGGCCCGAAGAATTAGACTTATTTTACGTGGCTAAGAACCTACTGGTTACCTAGCAACGGGACCTACAGCTAATTGTGGAATCCGAACCACATTATACCGAGAAATGAATTTCTATCACCAGAAATAAATTCCTCTAATTCTTCATTGGCCGGCCGGAGAATCGAACGCGGGCCCAGCAGAGTGATATCCAAGAACGCTACCGACACGTCCAGCATTCCAGCAACTACGGCCTCAAAGTATCTCTCCCTCGATAATGAAGTGTACAAAGCTTATGTTAGTTTAAGAAGTCTCTAGTTCCAAAGACAATTGACAGTATCTACTTGTAATTACGGAATTAGCAACAACCTGACAAAACCTTTATATTCCCCATAGAAATGTAATTTATACAAAAAACAGAACTTCTCACGTCATGAACATGTTTATTTAATGTTTTTTGTCATTTAAAAAGGTCTATAGTCATCATTCCAAAGTTTTATTTATCCAGTAAGGTTTCTTTTTTCCAGATATTTCATGTCAGCCAATTGACACTCTATAACAAACCCAATTTTCGCTGTGATCTACACCCATATCTTAAGAGCCTCCGACAATGAGGTTTTACTATCAGTCCAGTTCGTTTGTTTGATGGAAGAATTACACAAATGCCAATGCGTTGTGCCTAGCTGCGATAACAGAAATGACTACAAGGGATAATTCCGACCTCTGCATCACGAACCGCCCGCGCGAAGGAATTCTAACCCCAGCGCAGATTTCACCAAGGTCTACAGAGGCACACTATAGACCTTGGACTTCACAGCTCTCTGGTCCTCGTTCAACGGCGAGGGTCGAGAGGCGGATCTTCGCAAATTGCTTCCTGTTTGTTTTGACTCGGATGAATAAATCAACGCGGATGATTTTTCCGACGTTTATTTTGCCGGGCCACTTTCCGCCGCAACCTCGTTATCCTCCGAGGACAGGAGCCATCCGAATCAATTAACGATTCCACAGTGTAAACAACGATGGATGTACTGTGTCCACAAAGGCCTACTTGTCGCCGACTCTGCGGTACCGAGGTCTAAAGCTGTAATTAGCATGATGTTTTGCCATTTACTGGATAATTATTCAACAAAACTGCTACCAAATGACGGGATGATTCCTCTTCCGCGGAGGCCAGCGCGGAGCGGAGAGCAAAATAAATATGTTGCACTTAAAAGAAATAATACGTGAGTATATATATATATATTATCACATACGTATATGTTGCAACAAACTACAAACGAGGAGTAAAGTTTCTATTTCTCTCGGTAAAAATATCTCGACTCTAGAAAACTAAAAATGGGTATCATTTCCTCGGCTTGCAATAAACCTTCTTCTTCTTCTTCTTCTTTCTCTCTCTCTCTCTCTCTCTCTCTCTCTCTCTCTCTCTCGTAAGAAAATCCTGACCAGATAAAATTTGTCGTTATACCGTCCTCACTGCGATTACTTGAAGGCGAAATGCCCACGTTAACTAAAAAGGGAGCTCCCAGTCTGAAAATCTGCGGAGTTTTAACGCCCGTCTCTGGAGACTGTCGTCTACGATTCTTGTGTTGTTGATGCTGCTGTTGTTGTTGTTGGTGGTGGTGGTGTTTTTATTGTTCTTTTTAATCTTTCTGTGTCTTTTCAAGTATTATCCTTCCTAGATTTATCATTTATACCACAAGTGACACTGTTTTCAGCAGTGGTAACCGCGGAGAGTGTAAAAATTGTCAAAAAAATACAGTGGATTTCGTGGGTAAGTACAGTACTCCTGAAACCGTCACATGAATTACAGTTTTTGTAGAATTTCAACTATAAAAAAGCCGCTTTGTTAGGATGAAAATGGTCTTGATTAGATATTCTCAACTATGAGCCATTCCATGTCATCTGATCTAAGTATCTAATTGCAATACAGTACACACACTCACACACACATACTGTATATATGTGTCTGCGTGAGTGCGCGCGCCCACTAGCCTATATTTACGTATGTATCCATGTAACACCAGATGATCTACAAAGTATGCAGAACACAATTCCCAGGCATTAACGAGCCCCAGATGAAAATCACTATTCGATAACTACTCCCAGGAACAGCAGCTGGCGCAGCCACCGGCCTTCTGCTGAACGCAAACCGAATATCGACTTGGAGAGGAAGGCATCGCTGCCTGCTTAAAGAACCAATAAGATTAATAGTGAAACCTTCAGTTCAGAACTACGCACTGACTTTTAAACAGATGGTCCATTTATATGCAAATGAATGCTCACTTAGCCCCATAAAAAAATAAAAATTTCCCCGTTTCAGTTTCATGAGAGGTCCTTTCCAAACGAGTTTCTGGTTCCTCTCGCGGCTTGGGAAGGGAGGGTTGGGACGGAGAGCGAATTTCGGGAACGACGCCTCCTTCGACCTCTTCAAGTATTCTTTCCGCATCACGACGACCTTCGGGATATTGAAAATATGGTGTCATAACCACGTACAGGCCTGCTGGGTTCAGCTCCCTATGGCTGTAGCAATTCATTTTCAGGACGAGAGGGGGATTGGGGTGGGGGAAGGAAAAGAAACTGATAGAGAGAGAGAGAGAGAGAGAGAGGGTCGTGAGAAAGTGAGATAGTTATTCCCCACACTTAAACTCGAATCCACAATTATTTTCACGAGTTTTTCCCTTCGTTTTTTCCCTTCCTGCTTCCGTTTTCCACCCTGTTATTTGAAGTGCATTGTCTTTCCATCATCTTACAATAGGCTTCCCTTTCGCTGTCTCCAAGGAACCAATTTTCCAAGTCTTGCAATAAACGGCACGAAATGTGTTCACGTGGCTTTTTTAAAGGAAGAATTTACTCGGTTCACTGGCTGGCACTGCAATTCGCTACGTCAGCTGGTTGAGAAAAAGGTCAATTCAACAAGCTTTCAAGAAATTAAAGCAGAGAATGAAATGATCAGTAGAAATTGAACGGCACACTTTAAAACATAATATGCTTCCAGTGTCATAAATCTAATCTGCTTTCACAGGCAGTGCTTCTTCAAGCAACAGGGAAAAGTATACCTTAGTTTTACCAGACCACTGAGGAGCTGATTAACAGCTCTCCTAGAGAGGGCTGGCCCGAAGTATTAGACTTATTTTACGTGGCTAAGAACCAATTGGTTACTTAGCAACGGGACCTACAGCTTGTTGTGGAATCCGAACCACATTATAGCGAGAAATGAATGTCTATCACCAGAAATAAATTCCTCTAACACTTCATCTGCCGGCCGGAGACTCGAACTCGGGCCTAGTGAGTGCTAGTCCACAGCTCTACCGGCTCGACCAACGAAGAGCTTAGCAACAGGGAAGAGAGCAGCTCTACGTATATAAATGGAAATTTCGTTCAATACGTTGTAAAGCTTCAGTAGTGAACTCGGAAACATTAGTTAATATACTAGTAAACCTCGGGATATAAAGTATAAGCCTGGAAAAAACAGAGCTATCTAGGCCACTTCGGGATTGCATTCAGACGCCCGGCTGACCTCCTTCGAATTTTCCGAAGTCTTAGCTCGAATATGTGTGTGAATATGCGCAGACCAACAGATGACTAAGCTCGAAACCCCTGGAGAATGACGTCGAAATAGGTAAAAAATGTCCGAGAAAGTACTCGAACAACCTGCAAGTTCCGAGTAGCAGACATCGAAGAACTAGTTTGAAAACGTGGTTAAAAAATGACGTTGAAAGCTTTTGAATGGGCTCTCTTGTTTCCTCAATGACCTCACACCTTCGGCGTATGACCTTGGAAAAGTTTGGTGACTAAGCCCCGTGTCCTATTTCTAATGAAGGATTTTAAATATCTTCAGCTAATTAACTCTCGAAGTCTCCTTTGTGAAAGATCTCTGTCATTTTTAAATAACCTTGAAGACTATTGTCTAATGCTTTGGCAAATGAGTTCCAGATTCTCTGAGTGAACCCAAAGCATTCTATTTCGAACAGACTCTAGAATGAAGCAGATACTGACTAAACTGGCGGTAAAGTAATGTCGTCTATTCTGCTGAGTTAGCAGTAAATACTAGCACCAGATACTAGATCTTGGGTAAATGACAGTAAATACTGGCACTAGATACTAGATCTTGGGTAAATGGCAGTAAATACTGACACTAGATACTAGATCTTGGGTAAATGGCAGTAAATACTGGGACTAGATACTAGATCTTGGGTAAATGGCAGTAAATACTGGCACTAGATACTAGATCTTGGGTAAATGGCAGTAAATACTGGCACTAGATACTAGATCTTGGGTAAATGGCAGTAAATACTGGCACTAGATACTAGATCTTGGGTAAATGACAGTAAATACTGACACTAGATACTAGGTCTTGGGTAAATGACAGTAAATACTGGCACTAGATACTAGATCTTGGGTAAATGGCAGTAAATACTGGCACTAGATACTAGATCTTGGGTAAATGACAGTAAATATTGGCACTAGATACTAGATCTTGGGTAAATGGCAGTAAATACTGGCACTAGATACTAGATCTTGGGTAAATGACAGTAAATACTGACACTAGATACTAGATCTTGGGTAAATGACAGTAAATACTGGCACTAGATACTAGATCTTGGGTAAATGACAGTAAATACTGACACTAGATACTAGATCTTGGGTAAATGACAGTAAATACTGGCACTAGATACTAGATCTTGGGTAAATGACAGTAAATACTGGCACTAGATACTAGATCTTGGGTAAATGGCAGTAAATACTGGCACTAGATACTAGATCTTGGGTAAATGACAGTAAATACTGGCACTAGATACTAGTCTTGGGTAAATGACAGTAAATACTGACACTAGATACTAGATCTTGGGTAAATGACAGTAAATACTGGCACTAGATACTAGTCTTGGGTAAATGACAGTAAATACTGAAACTAGATACTAGATCTTGGGTAAATGACAATAAATACTGGCACTAGATACTAGTCTTGGGTAAATGACAGTAAATACTGACACTAGATACTAGATCTTGGGCAAATGACAGTAAATACTGCCACTAGATACTAGATCTTGGGCAAATGACAGTAAATACTGACACTAGATACTAGATCTTGGGCAAATGACAGTAAATACTGGCACTAGATACTAGATCTTGGGCAAATGACAGTAAATACTGCCACTAGATACTAGATCTTGTAAATGACCGTAAATACTGGCACTAGATACTAGATCTTGGGTAAATGACAGTAAATACTGGCGCTAGATACTAGATCTTGGGTAAATGACAGTAAATACTGGCACTAGATACTAGATCTTGGGTAAATGTCAGTAAATACTGGCACTAGATACTTTTCTTGGGTAAATGACAGTAAATACTGGCACTAAATACTAGATCTTGGGTAAATGACAGTAAATACCGGCACTAGATACTAGATCTTGGGTAAATGACAGTAAATACTGGCACTAGATACTAGATCTTGGGTAAATGACAGTAAATACTGGCACTAGATACTAGATCTTGGGTAAATGACAGTAAATGCTGGCACTGGATACTAGATCTTGGGTAAATGGCAGTAAATACTGACATTAGATACTAGATCTTGGGTAAATGACAGTAAATACTGGCACTACATACTAGATCTTGGGTAAATGACAGTAAATACTGACACTAGATACTAGATCTTGGGTAAATGACAGTATATACTGGCACTAGATACTAGATCTTGGGTAAATGACAGTAAATACTGGCACTAGATACTGGATCTTGGGTAAATGACAGTAAATACTGTCACTAGATACTAGATCTTTGGTAAATGACAGTAAATACTGACACTAGATACTAGATCTTGGGTAAATGACAGTAAATACTGGCACTAGATACTAGATCTTGGGTAAATGACAGTAAATACTGGCACTAGATACTAGATCTTGGGTAAATGATAGTAAATACTGGCACTAGATACTAGATCTTGGGTAAATGACAGTAAATGCTGGCACTAGGATACTAGATCTTGGTTAAATGACAGTAAATACTGGCACTCTTACAGTACAGCACCATGCTTCCACAAGAAATCCTAAATTTGACAAACAGCAACAAGTATTAAATGCAGTGAGTTTCTGTGATGTTCAGAATGAGTCGTTTCACGAATCCCAATCTCGTTCACTAACCTCCTTTTCCTCATAATCGCATTTCAAAATTAGGCACCGGGTCCACGACTCATAGCCAGTAATCTACATTGATTCTGGGGATAATCCGCTCGCTTGCTTCCACGTTTCATGTCTTATTATTATTATTATTATATACTCCTTTACTTCCATATTATGTTGATTAACCCTTATTATTATTATTTTTTTATTATTATTATTATTATTATTATTATTATTATTATTATTATTATTATTATTATTATACTTCTTTCCCATCCATTTTACATTAATCAACCCGTATTATTATTATTATTATTATTATTATTATTATTATTATTATTATTATTATTATTATTATTATTACACTCCTTCCCTTCCATTTTGCCTTAATTACCCCTCATTTACTCTACAATACCTTACAATGATTTCTAGGTGACGTCATTCCTCCAAAACCAAAATTACAACGAAGCAATTAATTTCCGCTATACTCCAGCTCTCTAAATCTGAAATGCGAAATAATTCAACGCGTTTTCAGCACTAAAATACAAAGGATTATTGCATCAACAGCGGGTAGGTTTCATAACAGCACCAAAAAGACTGAATTTTTGTCGCTGCAAAGAAAACGGCGATAATACTATGAACAAACAAAAGACGACAATATATTTCATAAATAAGATTTATTCTACTAAAAAGCCTTGCGAAGTGCGTCAGATATTATAACAATAATAATAATAACGACATCTCGATCTCGACTTGCTACCATAATGCAACTGCATTCAGATCAACCAGTGCTCCAAATGACTTGTCAGAAACCTGTTCAGGTCATGCAGTCTGGCAAATAGATTGCTACTGTGACAACGAAAAAAGGTATTGGAAGAAATAAAAAAGAATTTATGTCCAGTGAAGTATAGTAACCCGGAAAGTATCTTCATAGCTACACTCATAAAAAAAAAAGAAAAATAAAACACTGATTCATAAATTGACCTGTAACCCTGAAAAACCAGTCAAGGTAAAATATATTTGGTGAATGTACTCGGTAACCATCAAGATACCTACCCATTAAGTTTCAGGAGGACATGACTTTTTTTCATTACCTTAACCTGTGACCTTGAGGAACAGGTCAAGGTCAAAATACCTAAAATAGTATCTTCTGAGCATTGTCAAATTCTAAAGCCAAGAGACCTTTAACTATCTTAGTTTACGACATAAAGAGCAAAAAATTCTAAAATTTTGACCTCTGAGCTGACCTGTGACTGAATATAGGTCAAGGTAAATTTATGTACGAAAAATAATCACCAACACCTAACTACTTTCATCAAGGTCAAAGAAAACAATGAGTAAAAGAGAATAATAATAATAATAATAATAATAATAATAATAATAATAATAATAATAATAATAATAATAATAATAATAATAATAATAATACTGTTACCATACCATATAGTCGAATGGTAAATAATGACTAACGCCTAACAACTTTCATCAACATCAAAGAAAACAATGAGTAAACGAGAATAATAATAATAATAATAATAATAATAATAATAATAATAATAATAATAATAATAATAATAATAATAATAACAATAATAATAGTCACCATACAATACAGTCGAATGGAGAACAACAACAAACAAAGAGGTCATCAAGTGAGTGACCAGTCACAAAATCTACCGCACGGACTATTTTACCTGTAACCTCTCAAATCACTTACAGACAAAGCAAGAGACGACACTCGCAGGAGAAGTTTCTGAGCAACCCGGTGACTCCTGGGAGATGGATCATTCTGGTCTTTACGACGGAGGTCCGCAGAAGTTCGGCAGAAAAGGTCCATTTCCCTTGTGAACTTTCATTACTCGTAAGATCCCCGGGGCGGAATGGATATTGGTCATCATTTCCCAATTGGATTCAACTCGGAAGCGCCTTGAGACGAGCCCATAAACTTGTGCCCTGGGGAATACCAGTGATCGACGGGGTACAGCCGGAGAAGAATGTATCCAGAGGGGATTATGAGGTGGGGATGGGGATGGGGAGGGGGTTGACAATAAAGTCGTGGTTGTTTAGAATGATAGTAGCCTCTGCCAGGTACTTGAAATTTCCTCTCTCTCTCTCTCTCTCTCTCTCTCTCTCTCTCTCTCTCTCTCTCTCTCTCTCTCTCTCTCTCTTTGGCTGTTATGCTTTTCCTTACGCATTTATTACCGATAAAGAGTCAGCCTAATATACCTTCATATTCTCCCCATCTCCTTGTAATCATTCATAGTTAATACCTCGAAATAAAACTCAAAAGTAAGAGGAAAGTAGAACAATCCGTCATTCTAAAAGCGGGGAGAGAAGAGCCCCCTCCCCCAAACAAGCAGAGAAGCATTTGGAATCTCCATCCACAAAACAGGGAAACTAAATATGAGAGCTAAACAAAATTGTTATAACCTCAGTAAGGTACGAACAAGACTCAACCGGGCAAAATTCAAGAAGGGCAGGCTTCTTATCATCATCCAATAAAGCTTACCAATAATAAAAGTGACGGAGGAAACTTGACACGAGAAGTAGGCCTAGATGGAAATGGGAGGGAGGTTTAACTTCAAAAGAAGCGACAGATCCTATATATGAAGCGAAAACAGAAGCAGGGAGAGAATTCAGAGGCGTGACAAGGAAGAAAAAACAGGAAAAATAGTCACCAAACACAACAATTGTAGATTGGCCCGGGTTGTTAACTCCCACAGAGTAAACGGAAAACCAGTACCGACAGAAATAAGTCCCTGATTAAAAGTGTTTATATAAAATCTATTTTAAGTGAAAAAATTTCAGATCTTTTGGTTAAATGTCGTTTAAAAATTTACAGAAATATAACGGGAATAATTTAAAAAAAAAAGGGGGGAAAGTAACAGTAAAGGCAAAAGAAAAATTATTCTCTATTACATAAACTAAAATATTCATATGAGCAAGTTCTTTGTCCTCGTGAAAAATAAAATATTTGTTGCAAACATACTATTTTGAAGGAATTGTTTTCTAAGCGTGAATAGCCTTTGTCGTTTAGAAATAAAAGAGACAGCTAAAACTCCCCTATCCAACCTACAAAGTACGTCACTAGGATCCTCTGATTTTTATCTAAACAGCCAAACGCCTCTTCTGGGTTTTAAAACTGAAATTCCTAGATATAAAAGGGACCCAAATTTCGTGGAATTCTCTTGAGGCCTTAAACAATATCTCTCTTCGGATTTGTGCACTACAAAGTTTTTTTTGGAACCAGTCACTCTATAGAACGAATACTTTGCCAAAGGTGGAAAAATTACGTAGACACAGCCAAGGTTTATGATCCAGTAGAGCAAAAATCGGTTCAGCTGTAGTCTAGAGTCATGACCGATAAGATGAAATCAGTCAAGATATAACTATCAAAAAATATATTAATATAAGAATAGGTGTAAGATGAGCTCAAATACAACTATAAACTAAATAAATCCGCATAACGTCTCTGTAACGCCACAAACTAAACAAAATTTAATTTCATTGCACTTCAGTATTCCTGAAAAAGAGCATAAAATCATTTGTGCAGCAGAATGAATTAAAAGAAAAGACAGAGTAGGTATGGTATACCAGTAGTGAGGCATAAAATGACGAAAAAAGAACTGTAGACAGTTACATTCCTACCACTGTCCCAACTGCAGTAGATTAACACGATCAACACTGAGGTGAAAAAAAGGTCCGTTCCCTTAATAATACGAAAATCCAGTCACCAGTCAGGTTCCTCATCCCATTCCTCAACTACCAAAGTTTTCAGTTGATTCGATGTCCAAATCTAGATCTCAGTACAAAATGCCACTGAAAGTTTTAACATAAAGAATCCTAGCCCATGGTCAGTCCGCTCGGCATATTTCATGGAGACCTGAACAAAACATTATCATGCTGAAAATTGACACTACCACACTGGAAAATTAAAGACGATTATTCTCACCCAACCAAAATTTAGAGAAACACTAAAACTAACAGAATTTGTTTTTACTACAAAGTGAAATGTCCCACAGATGTAGGATAACTACTCCTAACGAAATCAAAGATAATTCTTTTGTCATCACTTTACTTCTTAATGGAAAATTTCAGAATACTTTCCTCCCTTTGATATTCCTTGGTTTCTAGAGTTATCACTATTCTAAGAAGTGCATCTCTCATTTCCCCTGGGGTTAGACACTACTCGCTTTGATTCTTCTGATGATTTTCCAGGTCTGTGCTGGATCAAGTTATCGAGTTGCCGTCCCGCCAGCCTTGGCATTAAACGTTAAAAATGTTTCTAGTGATTAATATAAGACTTCCGGTCACATCTTCACGAATCATTTGCATAACCAGTGTTCAAGTTGAAGCCACACAATGAAGATTTCCTATCTCAAAGTTCTATTTTAATTTGGTAATTCCGCATCCCTGCACGGCAGCAGCCGATCGAGACTACAAAGTCTACCCCAAAGCCAAATCAAAGTCCTTCAAAAGAGGGCATCGTGCTTACCCCCGTACATAAACAGCAAAGATCTCAAAATTAACTCCAATCCTCTCAGTCGTAAAGCCATGACTTTCTGACATATAAAAAGTCATTAAAAAGAATGACGGGCCTCGCATATCAACTCTGAATGCAGTCGCACGGATGCGTAGGTTCGTACCTGTGTCCTTTCCTCTTCCCGTTCTGTCACTCATCAGGGAGATTTGGAAGGGTAGATGGGCGTAAATTAAAGAGGAAGAGACGCAATCCTTCATATTCTCTTTTTTTTCACAGGAGAGGAACGACAGAAGGAGAGCTGGGAGTCTGTTTATTGGTCTACAAAAGGATGACCCAAAACTAAGCAAAAATGATGTGGGAATATTTTCATGAAAAGACTCTTCTAGACTCAGAGCTAAAAACGAAGTACAATTACAACTGATCCCTAAACGTTGATATGAAAAGGAATGCATGACAATGGGGGAAATCAAGAGTCTCTATATTCTGCTCTACAAATACGTACACGTTCACCAGCAGATGGAGATAAATATTCCCACGTATATGTTTTATCTTAAAAAATAGCCTTTTTGTGTAAAAAAGTAGTATGAAAGAAAATCAACATTACAGCCATTCCGTCACTTATCTTCTGCAGTTGAGCAAAGGTAAAGAAATGTTTGGCAGAGGCAGAACTATTCGAAAGATACCTCTAATGATCACAATGGATTACTGCAAAAGGGAAATTTCCCGGTCACGGAAAATTCCACCACGAAAAGCTGTTGGAAAAATCAAGTCTTGTATCATTTTATTTCTTAAAAGCAATCCAGAGACCAGTTCCGTCAGGGAAAAGAACATGGAATATTTCTCGAATGATAATACAGTAACAATATTCAATTCAGGAAGAGGCAGACTATGAAACTGCAGTCTAATGGCCTGTCCACACTAGCGGGCATGCCCAATGGGCACTTCCAGCTGTTTATATTTTCTCTCGCTTCTGAAGCAGTGTTACCAGACAATCGCATCGTTCTGGCTCCATACTCGGTCGGTCAGTATAGTGGTACAGGTTATGGGAACAGTGTTTGCCCGTCGGGCAGTGCCCGCTAGTGTGGAAAGGGCTTTAGTGTGAGAGTATATGAGGTTTAGGAGTAGGAGCAGAGGCAGTACTTGTGTTCAAGTAATAAAACATCTTGTGGATGGCCCTATACCTGCACTGATTCCCACATTCTCTCCCAATTCTTAGCTACAGCTCCTGAACTAAAATGACTGGCTCCATTGAGCAATGGTGAGGTGTGGTGTAATTTCCTCGGCAGGATTAAATGGTAGTACATCAAGGACCATCACATTGTGAACGTTGGCAGATCTAAGGAGGCCTACACTTGCTATGAATTATCCAGACCAGCATTGGATGGAGCCACCTCCCTCGGCAACCAAATGAACCAAGACGGCTAGACCGTGAGTCCAATTAATTTATTTTTTTAGTTTTTAAATGGCAGGTCCCTTATCCTTTAACAAAATAATTTCCCATAAGGCATTGCAGCTGAACCCTAGCATAGGAAACTTACAAGGTTTTAAATGGCAGGTCCCTTACCCTTTAACAAAATAATTTCCCATAAGGCATTGCAGCTGAACCCTAGCATAGAAACTTACAAGGTTTTAAATGGCAGGTCCCTTACCCTTTAACAAAATAATTTCCCATAAGGCACTGCAGCTGAACCTAGCATAGGAAACTTACAAGGTATTAAATGGCAGGTCCCTTACCCTTTAACAAAATAATTTCCCATAGGTATTGCAGCTGAACCCTAGCATAGAAACTTACAAGGTTTTAAATGGCAGATCCTTTACCCTTTAACAAAATAATTTCCCATAAGGCATTGCAGCTGACCCTAGCATAGGAAACTTACAAGGTTTTAAATGGCAGGTCCCTTACCCTTTAACAAAATAATTTCCCATAAGGCATTGCAGCTGAACCCTAGCATAGGAAACTTACAAGGTTTTAAATGGCAGGTCCTTTACCCTTTAACAAAATAATTTCCCATAAGGCATTGCAGCTGAACCCTAGCATAGGAAACTTACAAGGTTTTAAATGGCAGGTCCCTTACCCTTTAACAAAATAATTTCCCATAAGGCACTGCAGCTGAACCCTAGCATAGGAAACTTACAAGGTTTTAAATGGCAGGTCCCTTACCCTTTAACAAAATAATTTCCCATAAGGCATTGCAGCTGAACCCTAGCATAGGAAACTTACAAGGTTTTAAATGGCAGGTCCTTTACCCTTTAACAAAATAATTTCCCATAAGGCATTGCAGCTGAACCCTAGCATAGGAAACTTACAAGGTTTTAAATGGCAGGTCCCTTACCCTTTAACAAAATAATTTCCCATAAGGCATTGCAGCTGAACCCTAGCATAGGAAATTTACAAGGTTTTAAATGGCAGGTCCCTTACCCTTTAACAAAATAATTTCCCATAAGGCATTGCAGCTGAACCTAGCATAGGAAACTTACAAGGTTTTAAATGGCAGGTCCCTTACCCTTTAACAAAATAATTTCCCATAAGGCATTGCAGCTGAACCTAGCATAGAAACTTACAAGGTTTTAAATGGCAGGTCCCTGCCCTTTAACAAAATCATTTTCCATAAGGCATTGCGGCTGAACCTAGAATAGGAATCTTACAAGGTTTTAAATGGCAGGTCCCTTGCCCTTTAACAAAATAATTTCCCATAAGGCATTGCAGCTGAACCCTAGCATAGGAAACTTACAAGGTTTTAAATGGCAGGTCCCTTACCCTTTAACAAAATAATTTCCCATAAGGCATTGCAGCTGAACCCTAGCATAGGAAACTTACAAGGTTTTAAATGGCAGGTCCCTTGCCCTTTAACAAAATCATTTTCCATAAGGCATTGCGGCTGAACCCTAGAATAGGAATCTTACAAGGTTTTAAATGGCAGGTCCCTTGCCCTTTAACAAAATAATTTCCCATAAGGCACTGCAGCTGAGCCTAGCGCAGGAAACTTACAAGTTGTACACCTCGCCAAAAGGTAATCTGAATTTAGCTGCAACACAAGGCAATCTCACTCTGTCCTTTAGCCTAGCTTTGCAATAGGATACAGTTTGCCCTCTTGTCAAGAAAACACAAAAGCACAGGGGAGCAACACCCAGGCAACCTTGCTGGTACACAGGTGTCACTAAGTAAAGGTAACACACATGTTATCTGTGCATACAGAGCTGCATTTTAAAACCAAAAATAATGACATCAGGACTAATTCACAATGATGAAACTAAAATTCTTGGTTCTGCTTTGGAATGAATCGAAAGACCAGTGAATACCTGCACCAGTAGGGTGCGCCTGTGCATTCCACTGCTTTTAAACTCAGAAAGGGGATCGCAGTCAGGTTAGTGGAAGCTAATATCATTAATACCCTTTTGACAGACTGTGCCGGAGAGGAAGGGCTGAGAGAAAGACAGTGAGATTTTCAGTTATCTGGATGGTGTACATATGACATGGAATTTGTGCTGCATTCAGTGAACAATCTAGGTAGTTTGGACGACAGCATCAAGTTAGCTCTCTCCAATTATCACCACTCATGCTAAAGGGTGGTAAAAGAATTAGCCATACGCCTCAAGCCTTAGTCAGCAAAAACAGTCACAAACACAACACCAAGTACAAAAATTAGGGGGAAATGCCGTCCTTGTCAAAATGACACAAAAGAAAAACTCATTCAGTCCAAGCAAGACGATGCTAGCTGCAGCACAACTGAGGCAACTGACATTATACATACCAGTTTAACAACTACCTTTGTGTATTGTTGAAGAATCCAATAAATTAACACCCCTTCAGTTCATCTATAATACTGAACATGGTGTGGACATCAAGCTATTTTCGATCATGTGATGTTAAATCTGAAATTTCTATGGTACAAGATTTTATGACATTTCTTCAGAATTCCAGTTCTTGCAAAGATACAAAAGGTATAATTAACTGATGTGCTCAACAGAAATGCAAGAATGTAATTAGTATGTTTATAAGACTGAGAACTACATTTCCATAGCTTGGAAAAAATGCCAATGCAAAGCAATTGGGATATGTGACACTAGTTTTCAGATGGGAGTATTCATTATCTCTGCACTGAATATTGTTTAGAGTCCAATAGCTGCAATGGCTACGAATAATTTTTTTTCACAGTACAAAAATACCTGTTCCAACCTCCAATCACAGATAATTGAAGTAAGACATCTCTACTCTAACCTAGAGAACCCAGGCAAAAAGCATTCTTGGTTTTCTGAATCTTTCAGAAATGTATCACTAGATTTTTTCCAGAAGAAATGCAGTCAGTACAAGACTGCGGCTAAAAACGGTGTCTACCACTTTCAAAAGATATGAGGTTTTAATGGGGCAATGCCTGACATATTTGCAAAAAAGAACAGTTGGTTCAAGTACCACTAACATACGCTAAGTACTAAGAGTATGCGCTAGAGAAATCTTATCTGACTAGAGTATTTTTTAGCAAAATTCACTCGTTAAAGATCTGAGATTGAAGACAGTGTCTACCAGGGCTGAAAAGGCTTCGGGTTTTAATGGAGCAATGATTGGCCTAATCTCACTCTACTTTTTTAGCAAAATCTAGTCAGCATAAGTCTGAGCCTGAAGACAGTGTCTACCAGCTCTGAAAAGATTTGAGGTTTTAATAAGGCAATAGTTGACCTGCTTGCAAAAAAACTGAGAACGTAGATTCGGTACTATCAACATACTCTGAGAATATGCAAAAGATGAATCTTATCAGCCAGAACAAATGTGATGACATTTATTCCTAGGACAATTACGCACAACGAACCTGTCTACCTGGGAAATGGCCAGACATAGTTTACAATTTACTTATAAAACACTGCACCCTTGAGGTCAGTCTTCCACATGGCTGAATTGAGACCTACTGAAAAATTATGAAAGATACTTATCATCACTCTTCTAAAATGAGCTTTTCAGTCGAGAAACATGCCAAGCGCCATTTTAAAATATAATAAATTAAATTAAAAAATACTTTGACCCAGGATGGCGCTTGGCATGTTTCTCGACTGATAGCCTCAAATGTACATTTTGGTGATGAATCCCTTCAGGAACAGGAATCCGCTGGTTTCTTAATCTTCACTCTAAGTTTTAAACATACGAGTTATTCACATGCCAGCACACAAGCACACATATATGTGAATGTGTTTGTGTGTGTGTGTGCGTGCACCCACACGCATACGTTAAATGAGTTTCTGTTCATGGATATAATATATGGTTGTCTATGCAAACAATATATGACATGGTTTTTCGTCTCTTTCTCTTTCCAATTTTAACTCCAAAGAAAGAACCCTGTCGGGTGTCTTATCAAACCCTGATACCTTCACCACGGGAGCAACACGGAGGGCGGGGGACAGAAAGGAACTGGCCCCGGGGGGGGGGTGGCGAGGCGGACAGAGAGACTTACGACGAGAAGCAATCTACACACAGACCTACCTAATTGCTCCTGGAATTTTACTAGATGGAAGAAGAAGAAGAAGAGGTGGTGGGATGAGAAACCCCCTCTCTCTCTCTCTCTCTCTCTCTCTCTCTTCCCCTGTCTCCTTACTACCCCACCCCAGCCCCCCACCCCACTACCCAATCCCTATACCCACGGCGGCACGAAGACCATCCGATTTTTTATTCAAAACTTGAGACGACGACACGGCGGCGACGGCGCCATCTATTGGCGAATACGAAATCTCCGATATTCCCTGTTGCACGAAACGTTCGCCCTCACCTTTCGTGTCTAATTGGGCGGTTGACTTCAAAACAAAATCCCGCCAGGCTTCGTGTCGAATGAAACTCTCTAATACGCGACAAAAATTCCGTCGGGTCGAGTTTAAAAGAACTGCGCTGTGAAAAGAATGTCAAAAACTCAAGTGTTCGAGCTGGACAGATTTTATTCGTAATAAGTCCAGATATTACCACGACGAACTGACGGGTACAGCTGTCGGTTCTCGTTTAATGGAAACGTCCTCTGCGGATAAGCAAAGCAAGTCGGGGCGTTGTGCCGAGGTCATAAATCTTTTCTAGTACGACCTAATGAGGCCGAAGATAAATGTCTCAAACATCCAGAAATTCATGTCCTCTTGGGGTTTGATTGCCTCGCGGAATTCAAACGGATTCCACTTCCATGATTCCTCAAGCCTCTTTCTCAGTGACTTCGTGTTTCCCACTTTGTTTGCTTGATAATAAAAAGAAACACTGTAAGAAAAGTACGCAGTACAGATAACGAAACTAAAGGGAATCTGTTGCCAGCACAAATTGCAGTGGTTGCATACGAGGCGTCCTTAAAATACCGAAGGACAAAAACAACTCGTAAGTCGCCAATTCATATTCATTGTCACTCTAACATTTTATGGCATCTGGTAACATTCTCGTGGCGTAAGATAGGAAACTTTTACAGCCGATTCAAATGTGCGTCGTAAAATGCTTATGGCTTTCTGATAGTTCCTCCTCATCCTATCGATGTTAATAAGTGCAGCTGAGCCTTTTTTTTTTTTTTTTTTTGTTACTACAAGAATGAGTATATTTTGATTTTGGTGTTGAGGATAAGTACCACATGTCGTTGGCCATATTGAAATTGTGGCACACACACAAACATATATATATATATATATATATATATATATATATATATATATATATATATATATATATATATATATATATATATATATTTGCCATCATTTGCCAACGTAACAAAGTAGATAAAACTCTCATCACTTGTGGGATACGAAAAGAGTCGCGAATAGCGTATGCCATATCTGATGTTTGCAAATCGGCACAGCCTTGATTGGGGAAAATGAAAGGTGACTGCAAAAAACAGTGAAAGTTTTCAAGTGGTCGCAAGACAAGAGGGTTGAGAGTAACTGTGGGAAAAATAAATATGACAACCAAGAAAACAGAGCAATGAAACGAAGGTGGGAGGAAGGACGAGGTTTATACCTCAGACGTGTTAGAGGATAGGAAAAGCCCCCCAGAAAGTTGGATGGATGGAGTCATGTATGGAAAAAGTACATAGATATATATGTGTGTGTGTGTGTGTAAAATATACATTTATTCTGTGCATATATATACATACATATAAATGTATTATCCATTCGCCCCCTTTCCTGTTCCACAAAGGGTCAGCCTTCCAGTTCTTAGCATGTCCTTTGGGAAGATAGTTCTCCATCACATCTCTGTCTCAGCACAGTAAACTAACTACCAAGCACACACTTCATTCCACTCCTTAGGTCAAAAGAGGCACGACGGATTCTTCAGGGAACAGGCCTATGTAAGCCCCTCTGCCCAGTGATGACCGTAGTCCTGCCTCAGCTGGTTACTTAAATAATGGGATTCACAGTGGGATTTTATGACCATGAACAACTGGGCAACCAAGTCTGGACGGAAGTTCCAGGTACCAACGCGAGGTATAAACAACAGACCCCAAACTGCTTATATGTGGGGTAAAATGGATTATTTTTCTCCCAGTCGTGCTTGATGGGCAATCGGACGTGCCCCGATAGAAGATTATGCCAAGGCTTACATGCGTTGAAATACCTAGATGAAAAACTAATGTGCATGCTGTGTAATCTGACCATGCACCAGCGGATCCAAGCGGGGGGGTGGGGGTGGGGCCACCTGGGCAAGTGCGCCCCCCATAAAAAATGACGACAATATAATAATATTGAATATTTAGAAAATAATAACATAAATGGGAAATACATAAATGGAAAAATATAGAATCTATTATAGAAATATATATATATATATATATATATATATATATATATATATACATACATACACACACATATATATACATACATATATATATATACATGTATGTATATGAAAATTGGTGGCCCCCCCGGAAATTTTTCTGGACCCCCTGAAAGAGCGTACTTCTCTTTTTCCTTCAAGAGACCCTATTCTCGTTCCCGTTCCATTTAATTCTCTTTAGTTTCCTTTCCCCTTAGGTCAGAGCTATGTAAGGGCAATTGGGAAGACTCCCTATGGAGTCTATACCCTTAAGAATACCCCTCAACAAATAGACCCGAAGCAACAAGCCTGAAGCCTGAAAGCTTCACTGCCCTGCCCTAAAGTTAAGTATACCTTAGTTTAACCAGACCACTGAGCTGGTTAACAGCTCTCCTGGAGAGGGCTGGCCCGAAGGATTAGACTTATTTTGTTTAACCAGACCACTGAGCTGATTAACAGCTCTCCTAGAGACGGCTGGCCCGAAGGATTAGACTTACTTTACGTGGCTAAGAACCAATTGGTTACCTAGCTACGGGACCTACGGCTTATTGTGGAATCCGAACCACATTATACCGAGAAATGAATTTCTCTCACCAGAAATAAATTCCTCTAATTCTTCACTGGCCGCCGGGGAGACTCGAACTCGGTTCTAGCAGAGTGCTAGCCGAGAACTCTACCGATTCGTCCAACGAGGAACTTGCCCTCCCCTACACCTATATACCAGTCTAATTTCGCATAAAACATCCACATCGTATACAGACTACATACCCAAATACACAGGTTACAAGTTTGCCATTTCAAGTTTATCGCCTCAAAAATGTGTGTAACATACCGATATTACTGGTTATTGCTCGTGGCGGATTACCTGACAGCAAGAGATTGACAGGAGAATATTGGAACACTCATACCTATCGCTGCAAGTTTAATATGCTCTCAAAATTGTATATATACTGATGGGATAGAAATTAAGATTTATTCTCTACAACTTAAAACCAAGTGAATTGCTCTATTAATCATTACTGCCTGCATATATGCCGAGTCATATAATACTGGCAACTGTTTCAGAGTCGTATACTGCATGAAATCGGCCGCACTGGCCAACGGCTTAGCAAACGTAGCGCTTAAATGCCACACAAAAGTGAATACTTCTACAATCGAACATTCTCTCTCCCTACCTGCTTCTCTCTCTCTCTCTCTCTCTCTTTCTCTCTCTCTCTCTTTCTCTCTCTCTCTCTTTCTCTCTCTCTCTCTCTCTCTCTCTCTCTCTCTCTCTCTCTTTCTCCCCACCCAATTTCCTCTATGTCTTGCTCTCTCTTTATTTTGATTTACAAATATCATACAACTCAAAATTGCATTCGATAACAATATCAGTGCAAACGAGCTCCTTCCTAATAAATCAACTTCGAACTCGAATACATCTACCCTATCATGTGTTAGTAATTAGGTTTGATTAAAAAATTCTCACTCTCACAAATGCAAGGCAATGAGAGGGCCTTCAAAACACTTCAACATATTAAATTAATTAGATTGTTAATATTACAACAAATGCAATGAATGTGGTTACAGTGGTGTGGGTTAGGTTGAAAAACCGATTCGACGTATTTAATATAACCAGAGTATGCCCTGGCCTCGTTCATAAAAAAAATATGATTTGATAAAAAGTTTTGTATACTGAATTTACCAATACGAGCGTGATTGATGGATCCTGAGGCATAATACGCGGGATTTGGTAATGATGAAAGGAATTCTGAAGGTTTGGACACATTGAAGACTTCTACTGATTAAAGGACAAATGAACGGATAACTTCCATTCTGTGAATGAAGTTTGTTAGCAACCATGCTTCACGAATTATACATTTCAACGTCAATTCTTCGTTGGACAGGTCGGTATAGTTCTCGGCTAGCACGCTGTTGGCCCAGCGTTCGAGTCTCCGGCCGGCCAACGAAGAATTAGAGGAATTTATTTCTGGTGACAGGAATTCATTTCTCGGTATAATGTGGTTCGGATTCCACAATAAGCTGTTGGTCCCGTTGTTAGGTAACCAACTGGTTCTTAGCCACGTAAAATAAAACTAATCCTTCGGGCCAGCCCTCTCTAGGAGAGCTGTTAATCAGCTCCTCAGTGGTCTGGTTAAACTAAGATATACTTAACAAGCTAAAGGCGACGCCGTGAAGATGAATGATCACATTCATGATGCGATTGAGGCTGAAAGTGTGAAAATACGAAATGTGTTCAATGACGAAATGCCTACAAAAACTATATCAAAATAGTCAAGATAACAGTAATTATGAATCCATATCAGCAAAAGATGAAAGTTTTACACAGCAATATAGGATCGAGATGAAAGGAGTTAAGTATACCTTAGTTTAACCAGACCACTGCGCTGATTAACAGCTCTCCTAGAGAGGGCTGGCCTGAAGGATTAGATTTATTTTTACGTGGCTAAGAACCAACTGGTTACCTAGCAACAGGCTCTACAGCCTATTGTGGAATCCAAACCACATTACGACGAGAAATGAATTTCTATCACCAGAAATAAATTCCTCTAATTCTTCACTGGCCGGTCGGAGAGTCGAATGCTGGGCCAACAGCGTGCTAGCCGAGAGCTCTACCCGCCCCGCCAATGAAGAACTATGAATGGGGTTATTGAATACAAGAGAGCCTCGATGGCCAAGTCAGTTAGAGCAGCAGCTTTGGACTTCATGGAGGTCTGTGGCGTGGGTTCAAATCCACAGCCGACCGGTCAGAGAGGCGGACACTTTGCTATCCGGGTAGACACCCCGGAATTATGTATGTGATCAACAGATAGGTTTGCTTAAAAAGCAAATGGGTGTTACAGACTATAATACACACACAAACAAAGCCACTCCAACATCTCCTAAAAACATAACAGACACCTCACACGTCTCGACTGTCGGCCTAACCGCGCAACAACTTCTCGCTGCTGGGAGAAAGGGCGCTGGTGACTGGTACAATACATGTACATACGCTACCGGGGTCTAAGCGATGACAGGCAGGGCAGCCGATCGAGACTACGGTCCACCCCTAAGCCAAAGCTAAGTCCTTCAAAAGAAGGCATCTTCCTTACCCCATACAAATGGGAAAGAAAGCACGTTAAAAGAAGAAGAATCTTACTGAATACAAGCTCCTGGAGCAGCGTCAATTCTTCCTGCATGGAAATTCCTATACATGAAAAGGAAACCCATTCCGAAAAAGGCCATGCTGCCCACCATTTTGCCTTACTCGCTTTCACCTTTTTCTTTCACTCAGCATGCTAAGGTTGCACATGGAAGGACGCATATTAGGAGAAGGGTATGAGGTTTGGGAATCCTAATGGCTCGCTCGAACTTTTGGTCCTCGGGTAGGCTGCATATACGGACGGCTACTGTACTGAACATGCAACGACTGACTATTCCGATGAAGAGTCCTGGGTACAGTGCTTTCAAAACCCTATAGCGTCTTCTTTTAGAAACCCTTTTTATCAGAATTTCCATGAAGAGCAATTTTAAAAGAATGAACTGTTGGCAGTAATTTCCGTGTTTCAGTTTTTCGCTGTTTGATATTCAAACAAAACATTTAATAAAAGAAAAATAATGACTCAAATCGCCATGAAACTTAACGAACGAGTTTGCTCAGTCTTTTTCCTGCGAAGTATTATTTTACCATAATTCCTCCCCACCCCCACCCTTATCTGACAACATTAGTGCCATCTCACTAACGAGTAAGCTATCGTGATCAAAATAAGCAAGAAAATTAACATATGCTTTGCACCAATCGTCTCTTCGTCATTTTATCTCTTTCCCTTAGTTAGAAACGGACCATACCCAAATGAGGCTCCAACACCTCTATATCACCTTAAAGAACGTTAGGAAGTTGTTAGACCACAGCAGCTTCGATGGCGTTTGTCAGATGAGACAGCCGGTAAGATAAAATAAACTTAATCATTATCTTGAAAGATTGAATGACCTAAAAGATTTCAAGGCGGGTTCCTCTTCAGGGAATAACGAAGAAACAGTGTTACAAGTACGCATTTTTAAAAATGAAGCATTCTCAGACTTGGACATAATTTGAATTCAGTTGTCGTTTCACCAGGAATTAAAATCCTCAAAATTCCCTTCGTGCTGTTAGGATTACCCGAGTCCTTCCAAAGAGAAGGAAGGATGTCTGAACGTTTGAAGAGTGTTGGTGAGGAAACACTTTGAAAAACAGAGTAGATTATTTCGCACACATCATCAGTACGTAGTAAGAAATGCATTTCTTCTCATGTATTAAAGTTCAAGTACGAATACTATACTTCATGACTGTATGCCTTGCAAAAGTACGAGTTCCTCGTTGGACGGGTGAGTATCGTTCTCAGCTAGCACTCTGCTGGGCCTGCGTTCGATTCTCCGACCGGCCAATGAAGAATTGGAGGAATGTATTTCTGGTGATAGAAATTTCATTTCTCGTTATAATGTGGTTCGGATTCCACAATAAGCTGTAGGTCCCGTTACTAGGCAACCAATCGGTTCTTAGCCACGTAAAATAAATCTAATCCTTCGGGCCAGCCCTCTCTAGGAGAGCTGTTAATCAGCTCAGTGGTCTGGTTAAACTAAGGTATACTTAACTTACAATAGTAACCTACTGATGCTTCTGAGTGTTTACTTCCAACAAGGAGTTTGGGTTTTTTGTTCTATTTGTTTATTTGTCTTGCGCAAAACGCTGCTTGGATTCTGACGAATATTGTTAGAAGGTGAGCAAAGTAACAAATGATTAGATTTTAGGAGTGATAGGAAAGTGAATTTTTGCGTTGCCCGGGCAATGCTGCCTGACGAGCAACTTTTTCATCAAGAAAAAATCTTGCCATGAAAAAGTACTGGAACGATTTTTCATAGGGACAAACGGCTTCAGAACGGAAAAAACAGTTACAGAAAACAATTTAGACAGCAACTCTCAGCAAGTATGTGACAACTCATATTTATCTCTACTTTACTTATACATTTATATATATATATATATATATATATATATATATATATATATATATATATATATATATATATATATATATTACAGTCACAGCCAAGAAAGGTGACCTGACTGAAAGCAGTAACTGTGGTGGCAAACACATGAGACCAACAAGCTGGCTTTGGAAAAGTTATGAGTTACACCGATCAAATATCTGTGCTAGGAAATATCTTCCACCGGTGCATGGATTTTTACATTCCCACTCTGATGGCTTATTTTTTTAGCAAGAGATTAAAAAAGGAAAACGCATTTGGCAGTCCCCAGAACAATATCTCGCGTCACATGGCATTCTTGTGAGATATGCAGACCTAATCAAAACTACCCATGAACGAAGAGAATGAACTTTAATATTGATGGCGTCTTGCCAAATGAATTTGAAGTAAATGGGAGATGCTGCGTGGAATGTTATTTAGCTTTGTTTTGTGCCTTTTTTATACATTCTATACTTATCTATCTAGAGGGATGGGACTTGAAATACATTTTAAACAGCAGTAGTAAGGACAGTGTATGCAAAAAGGGACGAAATAACATTATATACATGAAGAAAAGGACTAATGAGGTTGACACTTTTAAATGTTAAAGAAGAAATGATATTCTGTACAAGTTCTCCTGTTTTTGAAAAAAAGTTAAGTATACCTTTGTTTAACCAGCCCACTGAGGAGCTGATTAACAGCTCTCCTAGAGAGGGCTGGCCCGAAGGATTACACTTATTTTACGTGGCTAAGGACCAATTGGTTACCTAGCAAAGGGACCTACAGCTTATTGCGGAATCCCAACCACAGTATACCGAGAAATGAATTTCTATCACCAGAAATAAGTTCCTCTAATTCTCCATTGGCCGGCCGGAGACTCGAACTCGGGCCTAGCAGAGTGCTAGCCGAGAACTCTACCGACTTGTCCAACGAGGAACTAAATGAAAGACCACAAAGGGTAACAAGCAACGGGGAGGCTGAATAAGACTGTCAAATTAAATAGATACGAAAGTATGATTTTACGCAAGTCTGGTAAGATCACGTATCATTCTAGAACTCAGGGATTGTGCTAAGGGCAGGTCTACGCAATCTCAGTCTCCCTCTCATCTTTATCTCATCAACATAGGGACCATACGCAATTTCCCTTACGGTATCCTATCTAACTTTCTCCTGTCATCTGATCCCTAATGTCTAATAAAGCTTTATTTTCTAATTAACAAAGTCTTACCATGATTCATATCCGTATATATAATAATACAGGTGCACGAGACTCATTGTATTCTTACTTTTGTAGCCAATTTCTGGATATTAATTCCCAAACCTTATATATATATATATATATATATATATATATATATATATATATATATATATATATATATATATATATATATATATATATATATATATATATATATATATATATGTACACAAATATACATAAATTATATATATATACAGTATATCTATATATATATATTTTCACATATTTAGAAAATTCGTCCCTTCAGCCCGTTAGCTAGGAAATCAAGTTTAATGGCGACATGAGGAAACCCCCACTAGGAGGTGGGCAATGCCGACATCTTAACCCCTACATCGTATGATTTTGGGGGGCAGAAAACCGTCAGGGACAGAAAGACCAGTCAGGACCGTAACTGGGCTGTTATGCTGACCCTCAGGAGACTTAGCTATAAGACCTAGTTCCCGTCGACCTTTGTGCTAGCTGTGATTGCCTCTTCCAGATTGACCATTGTCTGCCCAGCACTAGAAATCGAATGGGATGGGGATCGCGACCTGGCTCGGGACTCCGTGTCGGACCGCCAAAGCATCAAGGTGGTGCGGTCTCTCTCCCTTTTATACTGGCCATGTGTTGGAACTTCTGCGGCCGAAATTCATCCTTTGCAAGCGAGCTCCATGCACAGATGCAATAAGGTACATCTCAAAGTTGCACGTAACGACAGATTCTTTCCCTTCTCGTGAATTTCTCTCCATTTTCAATATTTCCAACTATTCATTCTCCTAAAACAAAGCCCCTTTGTTTCCCACAGCCTAGCATGCACATTTGTCCTCATGACTTGTTCCAAGCTTAAATTAAATTAGTTCTGTGAAAATAATTAGAGCATTTCCACCATAGTGTTACCATGTGCTAATTAAATCTAACTGATAATTTCCTCCATCATTCATAAGTAATTTCATGTGAGAGAAAGTCATTAGATCTGAATGCTAACCTGGAATTCTTTTCCAGAATCCTGTTATCTGGCTCTCCGAGTGGTCTGCCCCTGCCCTTATGAACCAGTAGCCTTAGACAGTTAACTGCCATCTTGCTACATGCAAGAGTCTCCTGACTATCAGCAGTACAGGGGAGCTTGACACAGTCACCAACCCTCTTTGCATTCATGTTGAGCTAAAACATAGAATTATCAGCCAGTCTCAACAGGAGTGGTTTTATATTTGCCTGTCAAACTCCTTCAGGGTTGTAGCCCTTTCAGATTTATTTATTTGCTATGCACAGTCTCACGTTTATTGCACATTGTGTGTGCCCTGTTTGATGCTCAAGTCAGCCGTTTCATATTAATTTTCTGATTGCTCAGTTTGTAAATAAATTCAATTTAAAGTTACTTGACTGGTTTGAAAGGCAACTTCCCATTTTCCTGTTTAACTAGATGTGATATCAAGGTAAGTCATCTTAGTATTTACATTTTTTTATTACATTCTGAGTGCAAGGTGTTGGCCCCTAAGGCAAAATACATCAAAAATCCAATTTTACTCTTCGAACTGGCCTCAGAATGTAACAATATATATATATATATAATTAGTATTACCGTTTACCAAACGAGAGGATTCAGGTTTGACTCCCGGCATAGGTCGGGACGATGATCATGATCTGTTATAAATAATCTACCGTGCCCTTGTTGAACCATACAATGAATTATGCAACACAGTATGGTTCCAGCAACCCCACTACAGAAGACTTGCAGAGAAATACGTTATATATATAAGCGCGTGTGTGTGTGTGTGTGTGTGTGTTTTTGTGTATATATATATACATGTATACAACGCCGAGTGAAAAATCACAAGTCATAACTAACGACTAACATCTTACAGAGTTTCTCCCCCAATTGCTGCTTTCATTAAGACTGGCTCAGCTTATGTGATTATGCTTTCGTATTAAAGAAAGAAAAAGGGCGTTCTCTTATACACTGGGCTCTACTAATGCGGCTAATGTGCTATAATATCGAGGCACATTAACGGAGCAAACCGGGAGGCAAAGCCATTTTTCATTCGGCTCTTTTTTCCTTAATTTACTTAAAAGGCGAGACAGGGTAAATAAGTCGGTTTCTATAAATTCTTACCGACACTTCTATTTGCGCTGGGTGCGTACTTAATATTACATTTCCTATTTATTAAATATTGAAAATAACAACTAGGCATTACTCTAAATGTCCACGGCAACTGATGAACATCTAGAGAATGTTCACGTTGTCTCGGAGGTCATTGCATATCTACCTAAGCCTTATACTTCACTCCTAACCTTCTTCCCCCCTTATCTATCCAATCTTCTAATCCCCATCCTTATTCCTATCCACCGACGCTTCTTTTAATTTTACCCTTACCTTACCCTCAATGCAGGTAAACCCTCCTACCCTAACCTCTCATTGTCTCAAATTTTTAATAAACCTTAACCTTTCCCTAAACACAAAGTGGTAAGGGACTTCCCTTAGCTCTTCGTTGGGTGAGTCGGTAGAGCTGTGGACTAGCACTCGCTAGGCCAGAGTTCGAGCCTCCGGCCGGCTGATGAAGAGTTAGAGGAATTTATTTCTGGTGATAGAAGTTCATTTCTCGCTATAATGTGGTTCGGATTCCTCAATAAGCTGTAGGTCCCATTGCTAAGTAACCAATCGGTTCTTAGCCACATAAAATAAGTCTAATCCTTCGGGCCAGCCCTAGGAGAGCTGTTAATCAGCTAAGTGGTCTGGTTAAACTAAGGTATACTTAACTTAAGTGACTTCCCTCGGCACTTTACGTGTTTTCACTCTTATTCTTACCAAAACAACTTTGTCTAACCAAACCTGGGGAAATATTCTAATAATTTTCACAGTAATCTTTCATGTTCTAGTGCTATGTCATGTCAGTACACTAGAAAATTTGGAAGTTACCACGTGAAACAATGGGCACTTATGCGAACAGCCTCTCGGCTAGCACGCTGTTGGCCCAGCATTCGACTCTCCGACCGGCCAATGAAGAATTAGAGGAATTTATTTCTGGTGATAGAAATTCATTTCTCGTCACAATGTGGTTCGGATTCCACAATAAGCTGTACGTCCCGTTGCTAGGTAACCAGTTGGTTCTTAGCCGCGTAAAATAAATCTAATCCTTCGGGCCAGCCCTAGGCAAGCTGTTAATCAGCTCAGTGGTCTTCTGGTTAAACTAAGATATGCTTAACTTATGCGAACAGCCATAGTGTACATCAGTACGTCTCAACTAAACAAGAACTGCAAACAATCCAAAGGGTGGAAGTTATTTTGTATTTGGGCGAGAGCCACCCTTCGCGAGATTACATCAGATCACGCTAGAAGGATGCTAGCCTCGCCTAAGGCGCCACCTTACCATTAATTCAATCTTTATCACTCAGACATAGCTCTACTGAAGAGGAAGCTGCCTCTTCCCTCCACCCCCCACCCCACACAACACCTTTTCTGTGTTCCAAATCAGAGGGCCCAAGAGGTCAGGCAGGGGAGAGTTTGGCTATGATCATTTAGTTTATATAGAGTTATTTGTGTTGTTAGGTCCTTAAAAAGTCTGTAGGAAATGGGAGAGGGAACGATAAGGGAGGTGGCTTCTTTTAGGGGGGAGGGGGTGTTGATGGTGACTGCCAGAACAACTAACTCGTTAACCTCTGTCACACCAAAATAGTCTACAATTATGCGAGATCACCTGGTAAGACACATTGTCTAAAGGACGAACCAGAATCGCCTAACAAATCAGTTTCCTATTCATCGAGCCATCTCGGAGAAACTCATTTTTTTTTTTGCCTTTTATATCAGCGCGTGTAAACGACGAGTTCCCCCATTAAATAGATGAAAAAATAACAACAACAACAAAAATGTCACCATCAAGAAACTGTTAAGGACAGCCTCGTTATAATCGCAATAAGTATACCTTAGTTTAACCAGACCACTGAGCTGATTAACAGCTCTCCTAGAGAGGGCTGGCCTGAAGGATTCGACTTATTTTACGTGGCTAAGAACCAACTGGTTACCTAGCAACGGGACCTACAGCTCATTGTGGAATCCGAACCACATTATAGCGAGAAATGAATTTCTATCACCAGAAATAAATTCCTCTAATTCAGGGGTTCTTAACCGGAGGTATCCATACCCCTTGGGGGTATGGGAACCAAATGCTGGGGGTATGGGACTCGATCTCTGGGTACTGGTATTTATTTTATTTAATGTATTTCGACAGTCAAGTGAAGGGGGTATGGGACCATATTGGACAATCCATTAGGGGTCTGGAATCATCGAAAGTTTAAGAACCCCTGCTCTAATACTTCATTGCCCTGCCGGCCGGAGAATCGAACTCGGGCCTAGCAGAGTAAGAGCCACGTCAGCAATAAATCATGGATGAAGACAAAACTTCCTACGTCTTAATAAAAAAAAAAAAAATTACGTTATCAAACACCTTCCAAAACCAGTACATCAACAAGTGGACAACCTTGTATAAGAAGAAATATGGGGTCCTGCGAGTTCTCCTCACCTCCCAACCTCTATCCCTCGCCTTCCCAGACAATCGCCTCTTAAATTACATCGCTGGTTTCCTCAGTAAAGAAGGTTTTTTTTCCCCCACCTCACCTTTTTATCGACGTCGCTTTCAAAGAAACTTCGTTTGGCTTTCTTCATGAACTCGTCCGGACGACCAACTGCCTAACCGACCAGAGGGGGGAGGGGAGGGGAGGGGGAGGGGAGGGGAGGGGAGGGGAGGGGAGGGGAGGAGGGGGGAAAAGGGAAAGTCACCAACCCGTTGCTCGTCTCTTCTGGAGAATGGAAAAAGACAAAAGAGGAGGTGGAAGGAACCTCTTCTCTTCTAGAGAAAGGACGAAAGAACCTCCCTTCTGGAGGGTGGGAGATAAGACGATCCTCTCTCCTGCGAACAGGCGTAAAAGGCGAATACAAGAGATAACGCAAGGGAAAACAGATATGCTTCCCTTCAGCAGAAAAGAAAAAGGACGCCCCGTCTTCGGAGGAACAGAAGAAATAACAGTGATTCGACCGTGATGCAAAGACGGTTGAACTTCATCATAAACTGCGCAAAGGGAAGTGGTTAGCAGACTGGGCCGGAGAACCTGGAAGAAAGTATATAAATCGAAAACACTGCCAAAGTTCGTGTCATGATTTTTGAGAATGTATTCGCATGGAATTGGTAAGTGAATATGAAAACATGCCGTGTTATTTCTTCTACCAGAAGGCCCATGGGAGGGGCAATCCAATGTTTCGATGGAGCACAGGTACGAGGGGAAAAGTAAAGGCACTGAGAATTGTTACTAATGTTATAACTGATCAACATTTGCATTCACATGGAACGTGACAAAATAGCCTTTCACTTCGTGCACAAGCTTCCACAGAACAAATGCCCACGCAAGAAGAACAATCATGCAAAAACAGTAGGTGAAATATAAGGGAATAGTTAAAGCAATGTTGCACGGTACTTGAGAAGCATCAGCGTCCATGAGTGTCAGGAAGATTGAGCTTAATCCACTCAGTATAAGAAACAGAAGACTAAAAAGAGTAAGTAATATGTAAGTTAAAGGGTATAATCCTCTATTTTGGCCATGACCGAAAGAGTAAATAAAGAATGCTTAACGATGACTATCTTTTTCAGTTCTCAAAAGTGATTACGATTATTTAGTCTTATATTTATCACTTGCATACAACTGATTCGAAATAAATACACCTAATCTCTCTCTCTCTCTCTCTCTCTCTCTCTCTCTCTCTCTCTCTCTCTCTCTAGTTCTTCATTGGAGGGGTGGGTAGAGCTCTCGGCTAGCACGCCGTTGGCCCAGCGTTCGACTCTCCGACTGGCCAATGAAGAATTAGAGGAATTTATTTCTGGTGATAGAAATCCATTTCTCGTCATAATGTGGTTCGGATTCCACAATAAGCTGTAGGTCCCGTTGCTAGCTAACCAGTTGGTTCTTAGCCACGTAAAATAAATCTAATGCTTCGGGCCAGCCCATTGCATGTCTGTGTGTCTGTTCTTGTCCGTTGGTGGAGGTTCGGGTATCACGCGTGTGCAGAGCTGTTGGTCATTCACCTCTGCCATAGACTGCTCCCTGGACATTACAACAAACTGTGACCCACTGCAAAGCCCCTAAGTTTGGCATCACTGGTTAGGTTAAGATAGGGAAGGTTACATAAGCAAGGATCCCTTTTTAAATCTGTTTTCTTGGTGAATTTTCACATGGTTAGAAAGATTTTTATATTGATTTTTTTTATCTAGAAATCCACGTTTTCTGTAGGTATCCCATGTAACTCACAAACTACGGATTCCACACAGAAATCAGTATCATTTTCATTCAGAACACGTGAAAATACTCCGGAAAACCCATACATATTTCAGCATTTCCTCCTCCCCGGTGTTACTGTAAATATTTACCTTGGCCCAATATGTACTGAGGATGCCTTGGGAGACGAAGCCTGTCTCTAATGACGGGGATCTTCCTTCCTGCCTACAGGACGTTTCTTGATTTATTATTCCTTAGGATTTTCTTAACAAAACACGTTTTTACCGCTTATAAACGCTATCCTCGTTCTCTGAGTATAACGGTCACACTCTTTCGTGATGAGATTGCGTCGTGTGAAATGTTTGTGCACGGCTTTAGGAAAAGCTAAAATCCTCAGCTAAAAACTGGTCGAAAAACATCAGTAGATGAGATCTGCACTTTGTCAAAAGTAAGCATCATCATTTTATTCTACTAACATGTGTAACACGATTTTCCTTATTTCATGTTATACGTAGATTCGTGTATATCGTTAAATTTGAGAATGGTATTAATGGCAGTCGTCAGCATCATAACAACGGAATATAACGAGACCCCATTTTCGAGCACACATTTGGTTATCATTTGAACTAGATAACATTTAAAAAAATATATAATTATCATTTTAAAATTGTGAATGTTATCATCATTGTTGGTTTTACTAGTGACCCCTTTCACGCCATGTAAACTAGACCAGTACCATTTATCTTGAAAAGGCATTTCTTAAAGTTAACGAAAACCTCTCTTAACGCTCTCTGGACGCTTTCTGAAAATTATTTTTAGGAAAATGTTCTGTTTTTACTTTCCATTCGACTGGACAAACTAATGCCATTTAAACCTCTACAGTAGGTAAGAAACAAAAGCTATTCAAATTTTATACAAGGTTCCACCTTCATATTTTATAGATAACATGTAACTAATGAAATAAATTTATCATATTTTAAACAAAAGCTGATCAAATTTTATCAGGTTCCATTCATAATTTATAGATACATGAATGATAATTTATCATATTTTATACATGAATGATAATTTATCATATTCTATACATACATGAATGATAATTTATCATATTCTATACATACATGAATGATAATTTATAATATTTTATAGGTGCATGAACGATAATTTATCATATTTTATACATACATGAATGATAATTTATCATATTTTATACATACACGAATGATAATTTATCATATTTTATACATACATGAATGACAATTTATCACTTACACCCATGACATCTTTCATATATTCAAATACTGAGCCAAAAATAACCTATTAATGTCGAATTCGTTTTACTTTAATTATAGCTTACACCCAAAGGGTAAGTTATTCCAAATTATATGATAAACACATCTACCCTCACCAGGATTCGAACCTATGCCGTATTAGGTTGAAAAAAAAAAAAATATATATATATATATATATATATATATATATATATATATATATATATATTATATATATGTGTATATATATGTATATATATATCTACATATGTTCATACATATGTATATATACAATATACATGTACATATGCATATATACATGTATATTGTATATATACATATGTATGAACATATATAGATATATATATATATATATATATATATATATATATATATATATATATATGTATACATATATATATATACATATATATTATATGTATATATATATGTGTATATATATACAGTATGTATATATCTGCATATGTTCACACATATGTATATATACAATATACATGTACATATGCATATATATATATATATATATATATATATATATATATATATATATATATATATATATATATATATATATATATATATATATATATATATATATATATATATATATATATATATATATATATATATATATATATAATATATAAATATATAAATAAATATATATATATATATATATATATATGTTCATACATGTATATATACAATATATAGGCTATGTACGTGTGTATATATACTGTGTGTATGTATGTATATATATATATATATATATATATATATATATATATATATATTATTACAGATATCCACCGCCTCATCTCTGTGCTTATTTAGAATAGGGTTTAGAATCCTATGCTTTAAGGAGCAGGCCTCCAGGACCTAAGCACAGACGTGTGGCAGGGTAGTTTTGGGAAGTGTCACTCGCCTTGGGCCCAGGTAGAGAATTTTAGTAGCCACCGAGGAGTACTTAGAAGCAGGGAAATGAACATCCCAGATTTTAATCCTATTTTCAATTAGACTTCCACTGTGTGAGCTGTTTACTGACGTCTTGAATGTTCTTTCACAGATACCAGCTGATGCATCTGTTTTGAAGAAACAATATTTCCCCCCCAGGTGAAATTGAAAGTCATAAAAGTCAATGAGGCTCCCCATTTGCTCTCAGTCTTTTGCTCAGTCCTTTGCCCACTCTCAGTGAGGACAGACTCACCGCCAGTCATTGGTCGTGCCACGCGCCCAACTATGTCACTGTTCTTCACGGCAGTCTTTCTGTAAACTGGAACCCTAATCAGGCCACAAGCGGTTTTTGTGAGGTCCAAAGAAACACATTGTAGATCATCCAGCCATCGTTGCAAAAATGCACTTTGCTAAGCAAACCCATGATACGTGTAAAGACATTCGAGTGTTACCAGTTCTCTGTTTCTTATACTGAACCTCCTATTTCATCTTCACTTCTCTCCCCTTAAAGTACTCCTTGATATCCCGTTTCCCAGTGTTAAAGAGTTACCCTGTGTGAATCGAATTAGTGAATTACTCAGCCCTGCTCGTAGTTACCCTTAAATCTCTCCTCCCATGTGATTATAACTGCTATTGAGACAAACCACATTTCCACAAAGCTTTAGCTGGGATTACTCTATTTCCAGACATGTGTTATATTGTTCACTCTCATCTTCCTGAAATCCGTCTTGCCTGGAGAAGTCTGCCTCCCCCCCCCCCCCCCTCCCCCGCCGTGGCAGTCATTTGCAACCTTTCAAGAACTCTAAATGAATAGACCTTGTATCACCAAAACCTTTGGCTCTCTGTTGCGCTATTCAGTTGTACCAGTAATTTCCTTATTGCAAATAGAATCATTATTTTGCTGTAATATTAATTTCTACCATTAATTCTATTTACTGAAAGTGACTCAGTATTCTGTTAATCAAATGCCACACTCTGTGTATAATAAAGAAGAATCTTGTGTTGATCAGAACTTTCAATTGGTGATCTACCATTATTCTTATATGTAATTTTGTATATTTCATGGGTGAAATGGTATTTACATCTGACCACAGTAGTGTTATTCAAGGCATAGTTATATAATATCTATTAAAGTAACAAAATCGAGGCCAGAACATAAGAATACATACATATATACACTTGCAAATATAAGACACCTCTCCCTCATGAAGTGCAACAATGCATCGCGTTAATGCAATTTACATTATTCTGTTAACATAAAATTAGAGTGTGAACAACACCGCTGCCTAACAAAGACAGGTTATGGGAAAACATCACCCCTTTCCTGAAAGAATCTCTCCTTCCTCACCCCTTAAAAATAATCTCTTAATTCTCCTCCTTGACCAAGTGACTGCTCAAGCCTTTCTTTCAGGTGCTGTCTTCCAAGACGCCAAATCCCTACAAGAGGCATACATGAGCCAGCAAAGGGGGTTAATTCCAAAAGAGAAAGAGCCCAGGCCCTAACAACAGAACCACCATGTTGCCAGGGCCCACTGCATGGTACGCCGCATGGCGTAAGCATGGAAGCATAGAAAACGGACTGCGAGGTGCGCAGCCACCTAGGAGGAGAGAAATTGTAATTCGCCAAGTTTTTAAAAAACGACGCCAATGTGGCGCTCATCAAAAGTGCCCAGCCCTGGAATCCAGACACTTGTCCCTTGCCTCATTAGCTCCATCAAAACTCAGATTTCCCCACATGGCTGTTTTGAGCCAAAGTCTTCCTTTGTGGTGAGGCCCCTTAATTCATACCGTCCCTGCTGGCGCTGAAAACGAGGTCCCCTGCCTCCTACAGAAAGGTAATGTACCCAAAGTGAGGTTTTGAGTCAGTCACAACCCTATTATTCTCCTACTGAATTTATTTTCCTTTCTAAAGTACGATATTTTGGCAAGACCTGATTTTTTTAGGGCAGTGAGTAAATTATTCCAGTTCATGTTCATTCCAGTGCCTAGAATCGAGCTGCTTTGGCACCCTATGTGCAACCCCCTCGATTCCAGAATTTGCTACTTAAATCTGTGTGAGTTACCGTTGCATTCTCCTTGCAGACGGAGTTGCTAGCTGTGGAATCATCTGTTCACCACTGTGGTGTCCTACGAAGTGGATTTTTCCCATTATTGTTTTGTAATTTACTGTAATTTTAGTTATTCAACAGGAATCTGTCCTTATCTTGTCTGGTTTGCGAATTCCCCATTCCTCAGATCTAATTTGTTAATATAAATATAAGTGATTTTTTGTGATCTTCAAGTGTTTATCTACAATTCCCCATCGAGGTAAAGCCTTAAGCTTAATCTTATTCTTGATGTTGATTGCCTGAGTCTACACCTGCAGTCAGAATCAAAAAGTTAAATATATCTTAGCTTAACCAGACCACTGAGCTGATTAACAGCTCTCCTAGGGCTGGCCCGAAGAATTAGATTTATTTTGCATGGCTAAGAACCAATTGGTTACCTAGTAACGGGACCTACAGCTTATTGTGGAATCTGAACCATATTATAGAGAGAAATGATTTTCTATCACCAGAAATATATTCCTCTTATTCTTAATTGGTCGCTCGGAGATTCGAACTCGCGGCCAGCAGAGTGCTAGCTGAGAACGTAATCCACTCGCCCAACGAGGAACTGTGCAGTCAGAATCAAGTTCACGTGGTAAGCTCCCCATCCTTCCCCACATAAACATTATATAAACATATATATATATATATATATATATATATATATATATATATATATATATATATATATATATATATATTTTTTTTTTTTTATAAATATTCTGCTGTTTCTTATATATATTCCCTCTATGCATTTTTATTGTAGAAAAAAATAACGCGAACAAAGACAAGAAGGGGTCTTCGTATATGCAGGGAAAGGCTGGGTATTTAAAAAAAAATAATGTCTTTATCAGAAATAGGTTAGCATTAGGGACCTAACCCACAGAGGGGGTTTTCACCCACTAACCTCTAGTAAAGGTGGTCTTAAGCTTCATTCTGCTTTGGCCTATTCTATGTATCAGTGATGTTTGTCCACATTTTCACACTGCCCGAAGCGTAGGCCTCCAACGCTACAGCCAGCGGGTCAGAGAGAGACCTGCCGTCGCAGAATGAGCACGCGTGAGGTGTAACTAACTTCTTTGTACTTGCCCTCTTACTGTTTCATTGATATTAGTGTGCTGAGACGACGGCTATTTTCAAGACTTCCGATCATCCGTTGTATGCGCAAACAACCCATGTCAACAGTAAGTTTGAAATTTGCCAAATTTTCATCATCTCGATAGTCTCTCTTTCTGTATTTCCAGTTCCTTTGTTTTCCCTCTTCGCCACCATCTACGGTATTGGTATAAACAATTTACTTTTATGAAGTCTAGTGTAAGGATAATTAATATTGTTTCACGACTGTGCAAACTATTCCCATGCAATAAATAGGAAGTAGGGAAGGTTAAGTAATTAATTTTCAGCATTTCAGGCAGCCTTGTGTCTCAGTCCCATTGTTCGGAAGAGAAATAGCCTTTACCAGTACTAAACTGCGTACGACATATAGTAGTACAGACATCCGTTGTGTTAAAACTTTACATGAAGCAAAGGGAAAATTGACTATGTCCGACGTGGGTGATAGTTCATGTAATTTCCTCACTAACTACACATTCTTTGTTTGTCGGGAGCAATTGGGAAGTAAGGGGGATTTAATATAATTCATGTGTTGCAGGGTAACCCTTTATCCCTTGTATTGTGGTTCCCTGGCTGGCGGCCTTATTCCATTAATTAATTGTCTGTCTTTGAGGTTAAATTTTCGCCTTAATTGACAGGTCACGTGTGTCCTTGGCAACTCAGGGCTTCATAAATTACGTTACTTAATTAATAAACTCATCAGCCAAGCCCCCACACGTAACAATACATAAATGCCGTTACAAAATAGTAACAAGTTATCATGGTGGACATGGATCGATTTTAAATGCTAAGGACAGTAGCCGATCTGAATTCGACAGGAATAAAAACCACACAGTCGAAATTAATTCTTATTTCTCTCGGTAACTGAGTGGACAGTCACTGCTGCCAGCATATCAACCTAACCAGGGATAGATTCGAATCCTGGTCTAGGTAGATATGCATATCATATGCAATTCCCTTTGGTATAAGTGATCCCCAAGACAAAGTGAATTCAGTATTAATGAATTATTTGTGGCATAACATCTATACATACATATATACACATGTGTGATCACAATAAAATATACCTTAGTTTAACCAGACCACTGAGGAGCTGATTAACAGCTCTCCTCGAGAGGGCTGGCCCGAAGGACTAGACTTATTTTACGTGGCTAAGAACCAATTGGTTACCTAACAACGGGACCTACAGCATATTGTGGAATCCGAACCACATACCGAGAAAAGAATATCCATCACCAGAAGTACATCCCTCTAATTCTTCATTGGCCGGCCGGAGACGCAAACTCAGGCTCAGCAGAGTGATAGCCGAGAACTATATCAACCCGTCCAACGAGGAACTGTGGGCAGATGGATGGATTGCTTATAAAGGAAATGGGATGCAAGAGCAACTGACATGACAAAAAGTAGAAATATGTAGAACTAGTGTACTGGTTACTTCAGGTGAAAGGATGACCATGATGTTTTGTGATGGTTTGGTCATGTGGAAATAATGGAGGGCGAGAGAGTGTCGAAAATAATGTAAAATCCGGAAATTTCACGGGAAAGAAGAAGAGGAAGGCTTAAAATGTACAAGATAAATGGGCTGAAAGGTGATTGGAAAAGACAGGCCTTAATGCCATGGAGGAGTAACAGTGTAAACAGGAGCGCTGCTGATACGTCTTAAGTGAACATGTATAGAGCAATTAATAATGCTTTTTTTTTTTACTGGTAGTTCCTCCACGTTTTAGCAGTTATAGTAGTGCAATGACCAGAGTTATAGTATATATATATGCAATGATATATAGTCATATATATATGCACTTACGATATATATAGACGCTTGTCTCACTGGCAAGAGGACCAGGAAACCCCAGCCAGGCCAGACAAATCTCAAAACGTTCGGCTTCAATCCAATGTCCCTCTGGTCACACAAGTTGTGAATTACGTACCCAATATGTGGTTGTGTTGGCGCTTTGCAAATTCGATTTCACGCATGATCAAAGCAAGTAAGAATTAATACATTTGTAAGCTCATTGTCACATGCGCGAAATGGCTATATATATATACAGTTATAAAACTCAGGATAATATGATATATGATATATGATATGATATGATTTTATATATATATATATATATATATATATATATATATATATATACATACATACATACATTACACGTATGCAATGAAAATAACCTTTCCCAGTTAACTGTGAGAGAGTGCAATCGTTCGTACCATAAAGTAATTTTATGAATGACAGCACCGCTTTTCGGACATGTTACATTTAGCCAACCATCACCAAACTGTCAATCACTTGACAGAAAAAAACAACCAAAGTTGAGTACGGGCCTAACGAGCAAACCCTGGCCAATATGGAAAAAATATACGAAATGGAATGACGGTTCTCATATACCAATTTAAGCAATCAAATCCCATACCCAACGCATCGTATTACAGTCCTGCCGATTCGAACGCAAACCACATCCACTCAAGCGACGCCGGCGTCTCTAAGAAGGAAAATATTCACCCAAAATATCCCAAGAGCTACGTCGATGTGCCTCTCGAAAAACGTCAAACACCAGAAGAGCTAAATCTAACAAATCAGGTAAAAATTTGTGATGAATCGAATGCGCCAACTCTGCGTCAGACATGGAACCCTCAACCCTGGCCTGCCGGCTTTTAGTGTTTACTCACAGTGATCTCGACGGCGTGAAAGGCCTGGAGGCGCCATCTCTCTGATTTCCGAGGGTAAGACACGCCCACTTATCGTTACGTTCAACTGTCGAATATATACGAGGCGTAAATTTGTCACTGGGTCAAAAATACGTTTTAAGGTACATTAACGGAGGGACGTCTATATTCGTTGACTTTCCGCGTCGTAATGACAGTCTTGACAGATCAGATCGAGCCCGGAACACTGTTGCCAACTCGTTTTGACAGTAAAGCTCTAAAAGTGGATCGCAATGGCACCAAAAAGACGCTAGACTTTTTAATTTATGCACTAAAAAAAAGCGCCAAATGAAAAATAAACAGTAATTAATAAAGCTTATGCTGTACTTACGTGTACTGATCATCATTAAAGATAATATACGTGGTTCTGCCAAATTTAGAAGTCTTCTAACGTTCCAAGAAAGTCCTCAACTGCATCTTCATTTTCATAAGCTTCGAGACTTCCAATTTTCTTGACAACATCACTTGGAAGCTCGCATTGATAGCAACATTGCCCGCGCCTCTTCAATCCATATTTAATGGCAAGAATACTATTTAATGTAGAAATCCTCTTTCCTTAAAAAGCGCTAAAAAAAGGCTTATGTTACCGAAAAGGGGTGTTTAATGTCATTAGAATTGCTTTCCGATGTAAAGGTAGCACTTCCGAATTGAGCTCAACTGGTACCAGTGTGAAGAATGAAACAGCCAGGTGAATTTTGCCTTTTTCGTCCTTTTAATGAAAGTTGAGTCCATGCCATTTTGTGCTAATAGTAAAACTTAATGTGATTTGAAAAGTTTTATTGAATATGTGATTTTTAAGGTTTTATAGAATATAAGACTGATGCAAAAAAAAACCCAAGTTGTAGAAAGCCACAAGTTGGCTGCGAGCGAATCTTGCTGATAAATTTGTATGCATATCCTTATCTCATTTTGATGTTTCTGAATGATATCATCAAAAAATACTTCCACTTATAAAAATGCAATGTACACGTACAGGGTTTACGGGCTGCTATAGAGTGAGAGCCCGTGCCAGCAACAGTGGCGTTCCTGAGGGGGGGTGGCTTTTTGAAATCGTCCCCCGGGCCCCAATGTGAGGGGGGGCCTCAATATGCGAAATTTAACCATTGCTGCTATGACAGGACAAGCTAAATTTCTGAAATTTGCATTTACAAGTGCCTTTAAAATGATCCTACAATTGCTCATATTCTAAAACTTCCCCCCCACGAGCCCCCGCTGATTTGGCTTGCTTGCTCGCCTCCCACCCCATAAGAGGGGCCTCAAATGGGACTGTGCCCCCGGGCCCCAAAATGTCTAGGAACGCCCCTGTGCCCGCACAAGGCTGGCTAATTCTAAATCCATCCATCAATACAGTGCAGCGTAAGATCCTTAGGAGTTCTCAGTTTATCCCTTTTCGTCCATTACAGTTCCTAGTGCGGCTGCTGGGCTGGGGCGTTCCTAGATATTTTGGGGACTGAGGGGCACAGTCCCATTTGGGGCCCCTCTTATGGGGTGGGAGGCAGGCAAAGCGAGGCAAAGCAGCTGGGGGGTTTGGGAGGGGGCACTGTAAGCCCCCCGGGGAAATTTTTAGAATATGAGCGATTGTAGGATCATTATAAAGGCACTTGTAAATGCAAATTTCAGAAATTTTATTTCTTAAACTTCGCATTTTGTGACCCACCCCTACTTTGAGGCCCGGAGGGCGATTTCAAACAGTCCCCCACCCCCTCAGGAACGCCCCTGCTGCTGGGTAAAATGAAACCGGCTGAAACAGTCTTAGCATTGTAAAAGAACAGCAGCAACAATATGCAGTAAATGCGCCTCACTGTCGAACTTCTCAGTTCCAGAGGTCCTTTATTCCTCATTCCATTGGACTGTGGAACAGCCTCCCAGAGGATGTCAGCAAGACCACCGAGAGACAAGGCCTGTTGGATATGACGTCATGACGTGATGATGTCGACCCTGGTAGCCCAAGGTTAGCGATTCTTTCTCGCTCAAGCTTCCATCCCGTACATCATTTGAGCACGAGGTTTTCTCGTGGTTCCGTTGTTTTATTTTTTAATTGGACCGTAAAACTCACGTGGCATAATGAAGTAGCGTGCCATGGATACATCTTGTGTGTTTTGTTGTATGAACTCACTATGGTAAGTAGGTAAACTCAACACTAAGTTCACTGCAACAAGTATTTGACTTTTGCCTCTGGATAACAGTACGATAACAAGCGCTGAGTAATCCATTGGATTCCAGTGCTTGGCTTTAAGCCTCAATCTCATTTATCATTCCATTCTACATTAGGATAACTTTTGACTGCAATATAAAGTCTGTATTCATCACACCGTCACCAGCACTACGCCATGTCGGGAGTGCAAACAAACATACAGCTAGGTTTGTCCAATAAGGTAACATAAGTTAGGCCTGTGCAAATATAGCCTACACCCAGGTATAGCCTAAGAGTTCTGTAGCCAGAAAATGGGATTTAGGTAGGTGTTGTGAGCAGCAAGGTAAAGCACAATATAAAGAAAGACTGGTTTAGCCTAGATTCAATTTTAGTAGGAATTCATATAAACTAGACTTAACACAGAACTCCCAGTGTAGCCTATGTCACAGAACTCCCAGTGTAGCCTACATCAAACAACTCACAGAGTAGCCTATGTCACAGAACTCCCAGTGTAGCCTATGTCAAACAACTCCTATTGCAGGACTCAGCAAGAGGTTTGGAAATCGCACAGACATAGAAGTTATAGGTTCATCACAAGTGGATGTTCAGTATAGTGATCAGGAATAGGCAAGTTACCATTGTCAGTAGTCAAAGGTAAGGGACAAGCCTTATTGGACCTAGTTTGGTTAAGGTGAATAAAATTAGACTGGCCCAGTATTCTAGGGTTAAAGGTACAAAACAGAAGGGATGTCGATAACGAACCTAACCTCATGGCATTACTGTGTTCTAATGCACATATATACATGTCGTACAAATATTAAAAGACCATCTTTCCTCTTCCACAGGTAACAGATTAATGAAATAGCATACTTTACAACACAATACCCTACCTACAGTGAAGGCTAACTGCACAGTACATGCCTTTGTTCATGTTTCTGAAATACGTCACTTAGGAGATTTCATGATACGAATATCACTGAGTAGATATTGCAGAGCTGACATTGCCGAGTGTATCTCTAAAACCTGCAATAGCATTGCTGTTATAAAATTAGTGATTTCAGTTTTGGCAATAATTTTAGATGATCAGTCCAACACTTGCCTGTGCTGAAATTCATATTTGAACAACTACAGTTAATGACTGAATAAATTTGATTAGTTCATCAGAGTTGGTAATATTGTCTTCTTTGTTTTGCAATTGTTCCCCTCAAAGTTACAGACTCTTGAGAGACAAGAAATTCCTAATATTGCCGAGGTACTCTACCATCAGTAGAGTCTCCAAACGGTTTACCCCAGCATCAGAACAAAATGACTCATTTTCTGATGTACATTAAGAATAAATGTAAATCATTACTACCCAATGACAAAACAGTGGTAGGCCTACTGACGGTGTATGAAACTCACTTGAAACCATATTTCGATTATAAAGGCAGAAATTCAGTACATTTGTCGAGATGTACCAGGAATAATTGGCTTGGCCAGAAAAATACAAATAAAATAATGAAGTTCCCGCGGTTCTCCTTTGATGGAATCATATTTTAGAAAATGAAATTCATTGTTCACCATTCAGCTCTGAAAAAAGTTTACTCTTGAAACATTATTATAAACTGTCATGAAAGCGTTCTCCTCACCTACCTTTGAGAAACAAAGTGTTCATTCAGCTTTACAAATATTCAATGGGTATCTCATTGAAGCTTTACTAACTCATGGAAAAAAAATCACTTTTTCCCTTTTTATTCAGAAGTTGCAAATTATGTAATTTATTTTCATTTTTACATTACATTTGATGAACAATAATGAATGTAAAATCCCCATATAAAGGTCAAAGGTTAAATAATAAAGATGCTGCTCCAATAAGTAATGAAAGTCTTTGTACAGGAAAAAATAGAGCAAAATTAATAATATTGGCTTCTAACGTTTGATTGAATAATCATTGTTCCCAAGAAAATAATTATATTGTGACTAACAAAAAGTTGAATAAAAAGAGAAAGTTAAAAACTGCAACTCCCAAATAATAGCTGTATGTAAAAGACAATAATTAAGGTATATTTCATTCACATATAGTAGAGTAAACCAATGCACTGCCGTCTTGTAATCTGACGTTAACATTATGTATAAACCTGCCGTCTTGTAATCTGACGTTAACATTATGTATAAACCTGCCGTCTTGTAATCTGACGTTAACATTATGTATAAACCTGCCGTCTTGTAATCTGACGTTAACATTATGTATAAACCTGCCGTCTTGTAATCTGACGTTAACATTATGTATAAACATTTTTAATAAATAAATTATTTTGGTTCAGTATTTTATCTTAATCTCTTAATCTGTGTTTCGAGTTAGTATTATTTGGTGTACACAAATTAGAGTAAACGAAAAAAATCAGTAAATTAACTAAACATAACTGGCAGGCAACAAATTGTCTATTTTGGTGACTTTTGTTTATATCTTTCGTCTGGCAACGTAGTCAGAGCTAGCGACTCGGACAACCGTTGCTAACGTCACAATACGTCGAACAGACCTTGACTTTTTATTTATTTATTAATTATTAATTTACTTTCTTAACAAGTGTTATCTCTACTTTGTGTGTTTCAATTTACTTCCTATTACTTATTTCTAATGACATCATATTCAAGCTTGAATTTATCTGTTCCATATGAATAGGTTTCATCTGCTGAATAATATCATAATAATAATAATTTCCGTTTTATGAACGAGCAGTATTGCTCAGTGTTGTCGAAACTGATCTTAAAGTAGATGGAACTATTCTTGTTATGTTTAATAAAAAAAAATTTTTTCAATGGGTTTACTTTAGGTAGTTCGAAATTATCCAACAAAGTTTTACTGCGCACTTATGCCAGTGTCAGTTAAGAATTGAATTAATTATTCTAACCCCTTCTGCTGAATTCCTCGGATGAATATTATTAGCAACGAAATGCGTGTGTGCAGCGTGTATATTTTACGCTGCAAGATGGTGTAAGTACAGTAATAAATACATATATAAACACGTATACATACTGGGCAAATCTCCAAACAGTATTTGTGCGTGAATATGCTCGTCCTAACATGGATAAATATACATTTGGTTTCAAATAAATTTAATTAAGGACCTGGCAGCATTAAATTGTTATTTCCTAAAACCTACAATGAATACTTTCCCATTTTCCTCACAATATATTTCTGTTAAAAGGGGCTATAAATATCAAGGGTTAATTTCACGTTGATTTATACGTACAGTTATATTAGTTGTTCGATTAAAATTATAAATGATTTCCTCCTTTGTGCAGGGAGCTCTGACGTCACGTTTCTAGTCCACCGGGAAGGTCATTTGGCCAGTTTTACGAGTGTTTTTTTTTTTTAATTTTCCCTCTATGTGCTAATTTATCAACTCCCTCTCTCTCTCTCTCTCTCTCTCTCTCTCTCTCTCTCTCTCTCTCTCTCTCTCTTTGTGTTTGTGTATGTGTGTCTAATCATGGGTTTTCCCGTTGTTCTTAAAACATTTTATCATGTTTCCTATCTCTCCATTTTATACCGTCCTTTCCTTGCTTTTCACTGCTTATTATCGTTCTTTTTCCCCCCACTTCCAAATTGTTTCACCTTCACCGTTATTAGTAGTTAAGTGGTCCTTTTGTCTTCCCTCGATCTAAACCTGATAAAAAAAAAAAAGCTCATCGGTACGAAAAAATCGCCGGAAATTACCCTACAGGAAACTTCACAACAGAAAGAGTTTAGCCGCACGGCCTAGTTCAAGTTCTTTGAGCTTCGACCCCAGAGGCTCTCTCTCTCTCTCTCTCTCTCTCTCTCTCTCTCTCTCTCTCTCTCGTTCACGTATATTCATTATCGTTCTTCATGTGGCTGCATCTATTGAACTTATCTCTTTTCTTTGTTTAGTTTAACCTGCCTTAGCTCTAAAAATTATCGCCACGCTGCGGTGATGGTATTTTTCTTTGTTGTCCTTTATTGTAAGTTAAATTTTTATGTCTTTTTTTTATTTTTAACAAGCAGATGGCCAGAGATAACTCACGCGTACATTGTGGCTTCCTAGCAACTCGGTGTCTGGGGTCACTGGTCAGAGATCTGGCTAAGGACCCTATCAGATCGGCCTAATGGAATGAGCAATTTGGAGAAGGCTACTTAGGCCTATCTTCTATTTCTGCTATGGGCTGACTGACAGAGAATAAATTTCACTGGATTTTTACGAAGCGAATATATATTATCTTCTTGAAACAGTCCCTCTCTTGCATTGGAGGCCGTTATAAACAGCCAAATATATATATATATATATATATATATATATATATATATATATATATAAATTTCTGACTCACGTCAGGATCGAACCCAGGTCTCAGGTGGAAAGCAAGGTCGTTTCCACTGCCACACAAGTCTAAAAGAAGTTGGAACCTGAGAGCAACTGCACCCAAGGAATTACCTGGGCAAGCTAACTGCTTGCATACCAGCGAGTTTTTCCCAATATCCCGACTCGGCAATCTATGGCCTAGTGGGCAGCATCCTTGCGTTTCAATTGAAAGACCCAGATTCGATCCTGATGTGAGTCAGAAATTTACTTCTGTTCCACACGTGACTGTGTGTTGATTATTTATATAAATATTGTATTAGTTATAAGTTATCCTATACACGACGGTGGGTATGAAAGTCTCCTCAAATCCACATCGTTCCCCGCCCTGCCCCAGTTCCGGGAGACTGTGCATGTCGGTCGACTTTAAAACCGAGGGGCCGTATGAAAAGCCTCCCTTGAAACCCGTGTCGGCAGCGTCACTCCTTCCCTCGGCATTCGCCCGATTTGCATCGCGTACTTCCTCCGTCGTCATTAGACGGGATCGCGAAGGGGAAAGTTCATGACGCGACTCGTACCCGTCAGAAAATATCTCCGGGCGAATAATAATAAGGCGAGAATTTCAATGAGATCGCCAGGTCCGGGTCATCGACGGAGACTTCTATCTGTTTCCCCCGGCGATGAAGCTGGATTCGGTTACCGTAATGAAAGGCCTCGTATTTCGCTGCATATTATGCGGGGATTCTCAATTGCAGTGAATTGCGCCACACCCCCCAACCCCCACCCCAAGTGCGCTCACGGGCCGAACCAATGAAAGACCTTTTGATTTCGAATGCTTCAGACGAAGAGAAAGAAAGGGAGGAAGAGAGAGAAAAAGAAAGGTAAAGGAAACTAAAGAAGAGAGAGAGAAAGCGAGCAAATATCAGACTCCGGCATCCTTAAGGAGCCCTAAAGTTGATGTCTGGACCAAGCGTCGGAATGTACGTGGGTGGCTGACGTATTCAAGCATTGAGGGACGCTGTAACTGGTAAATCAAAGCTTGTGAAGGCGCATAGAAAGCCTACGTCCCATGATTTTGAACGTATCTCGTGCTGCAATTGAATTCCTCTCTTTTCAATTAGTTATATTTATGACCCCAATATAACATTGGGACTACGTATTGCAGCCACATACGCGCAGTGTGATATTCATTTTTCAAAAGCGTTTCCAATTTGAACATCATTCTCCTGGTGATTATCATTTCCACTGCTTTTTCGTTCCCTGCAGCCATGCATTCGTTAAATTCGTTTCTCGGCATGATGTGGTTCGGATTCCACAATAAGCTATAGGTCCCGTTGCTAGATAACCAATTGGTTCTTAGCCACGTGAAATAAGTCTATAATCCTTCGGGCCAGCCCTCTCTAGGAGAGCTGTTAATCAGCTCCTCAGTGGTCTGGTTAAGCTACGTCGACAAGAATTGTTGTAAAATTACTTGTTAACTCTCTCTCTCTCTCTCTCTCTCTCTCTCTCTCTCTCTCTCTCTCTCTCTCTCTCTCTCTCTCTCTCTTCTATTTTTGTGACATTGAACGAAGTCTTAATTCATTTTGTCTGTTGTCCTAAAAAAAATTATTCAAAACAAACATAGATAGTTAGATTCTTAGTTCTTTACGAAGTTGTTAGTATATAGTAGTTATATGCATTCGTTCCCTACGAACAGTCCGAGAGATCACGAACTTGGCGCGCGCTTTGGTACTTTAGCATTGCTTCTGTGCCATATCATTTCACAGTCTATAGGTAGAGTTTGTGTGCATTGAGCATTTACATCTTTAAAAAGGCGAAAGAGAGAAAAACGTAACTGCTTCGACCAAATCCTGGGAAAACTGTAGTGCCGTATTTAACTTCGTTGAGGCTCGAAAATTAACGGTCTTGGCTATCTCTGCACCAACTAGCAAAAAAAAAAATAGGGAAAAAGAAAAGGAGAATTGAACTCGAGTATAAAATGGAAACCTTTTTTTTCTTCAGAGAGAGAGAGAGAGATTCCTCAAGGACAACCCGACTTGGGTTTTTTCTCCCTTGCGTTCAAGAAGTTAAAGCTGCTGCCCTATGTTTCGGCCAGCTTTGAAACAGAAGATTAAATCATTTTCTGTTTTGTTTTAATGAGACGTATCTCCATTAATCTTGATGAGACCTGTGTTGGTTTTGATGAGATTACTCTTGATTAAGCAAAAAACTTGGTAACGTTGCCATCACTCTCGGCAGAGGCATCGTGGTTTTTATAAGATCAGGGAACTTTCTTGGTTTTGATAAGATTGCGTTTAATAAGATTGCTTCTGATGACGCTGAGATTGACGTTGATATATGATAGTGTGACTAGTAGCCATTAACCATTGGTGTTGTTAGAAACAACACCCTTAGCCTAAATGAGATTATTACATTTGGTAAAGATTGCCGAAATGATCCCGCTGAGATGGTCGATGGGATTTTCACAATAAGCTGGAAAATATTTTATGGGACTCGGCATGAATCTTTTCGTAAGTTTGTCATTAGCGAATAGGATATCAAAACCATTTACCGTAGACCACCGTTAATCCTGGTGGGACTATCATCATTACTAATTATCTTAAAATTATGATTTGCGTGACTTAGATTACTAATGACATGCAGGCGATTACCGGGTTTTCCTTGACGAAATTGTCATGTCTAACCAGATGTATGACAGTGCCACTGTTATCTTACTGCGATCTTTAGGTAAAGTGGTAAGATTCCCACCTTTCTCCTGTATACGTCAAGACGTTAAAAATTCCCGCACCAAGGGACGGTGAGCTGAGTAGAAGAGTTACAGTTTTAGTAAATAATTACACTTTTTACCCCCCGTCATTCGCCTTCTGCATCGTTTAGGCTTAAGCTCGATGGAGTCACAATTGGGTTGCCCGTTCAGGCTGTCATGTGAGAGGAAGAGAGAGTAGTGGGAGAGGGGACAAAACAATAGGCTTAGAATTCCCAAAACAGTGAGTCTGGCTCGAATAACAACAGGCTTCCAATGCTCATTAAAAACAAAATTTCATAGAACTCGTAACCGCGCTTGAACGACGAGAGATTTAGAGGTCTCAGAAGATGAAATATTTGAAAATCTCTCTCTCTCTCTCTCTCTCTCTCTCTCTCTCTCTCTCTCTCTCTCTCTCTCTCTCTCTCTCTCGTGAGTCCATTCATTACTTATCAGGTCCTGTCATTATTCAAGGGCAGTGTTCGTTTCCGAGTTGATTCGGAAGGTAGAATATTTAAAAATCTCTTTGAGTTCCTTCAGTGTTCATCAGTCCTTGTCGTCTACTTTCCGAGCTGATTCGGAAGGTGAAATGTTTTTAAAATCTCTCTCTCTCTCTCTCTCTCTCTCTCTCTCTCTCTCTCTCTCTCTCTCACCCATGAGCCCGCTCAGTACTTGACAGGTCTTGTCATTATTGAAGGGCGGCATTTCATTTCCGCGAACCATCCACCGAAAAACACATCAGAAGTCACCGAGTGACGAGAATGACAAGTGACTTTAGGTAACGCCTTCCAATGAGATCTGGTATTCCCTTAGAGCCTACTTGAGCTCCACGTCCCTCAATTATTCAGACAGTCAGTCTTCATCTCAGAGGGGCGAAGACATTCGTGGCTTGAAAAGTGATCTGAAATATACAAGTCTCGAGGGTTCCGGGTCTTTATCTGCGCGATTATGATGGATGTTTTCCTTGGTTCTTGATGCGGCGCCTAAGATTGAGTTAGATCAGTTGTACATTTGCAATCTGTTTATCTATTTTTTTTTTTACAAATAAAGATGAAAATAAGTATGATTGTCGATACTAAGAGTTTTCTTACAGGCGTGGTGAACGAGTTAGGTGTAACTACGAATTATATCAAGTTATGGCTACACACAATCTATATCGAGTTAGGTATAACTGCAGAAGTATATCAAGTTATGGCTATACACAATATAATACATATATATATATATATATATATATATATATATATATATATATATATATATGTATATATATATATATATATATATATATATATATTGTGTATAACCATAACTTTGATATACTTTGCAGTTATACCTAACTCGATATAGATTGTGTGTAGCCATAACTTGATCTATCTATCGATCTAAACACATTTATATATATACACATTTTATACATATATACATATATATATATATATATATATATATATATATATATATATATATATACATATATATATATATATATATATATATATATATATATATATATATATATATATATATATATATATATAATGCTTCCAGGAATCTTCATGTTTATCACTGAGGCGAATGAAAGCGAGTTGTTCAATATCTTCTTATACATTTATTGCTGTGATAAAGCAAGCTTTGGGTAAACCCCCTTTCCCGTCACCAATGCCAGACAACACGAAAGTAAAACAAAATAAAGAACGTGAAAAATCACAGTAGAAACTTAGAGGGCCAACTTACAAAGGCATACGCAATAAACAAGAATCAGTCCAGTACAAAAACCAAAAATTAAAACCAAGCGAAGACGGATCTTGAAATGTATATCTACTCACTAAAATCGTAAATACTGATATGCTAAAATTGCATAAATATACATTTAAAATAAACGCTGAAGGCTTTGTAAAGATATTTAAATCGTTATGTTCCAACTCAGTTTCACTTATCAACATTTCCATTTTAAATGATTTTTTTTGTACTTTATTTCCTCGTTTTTACATTTTATTTGCATTTTCGGGTCTTCCACCTTTCTCATATTCTTTTAATTACGTCTCTTTGAATCTTTAGATTTTATTTTCCGTTTTTCTACCGTTTAATGGTACTTCTTTTGTTTTTACTTTTACGTGTTTTATTCCTGGTGATGAGCAAAGCGGCTTCCTGAGAGCTCGGCTCGCTTCTGCAATAATTGTATATTTTAAGATTTTCAAGTGTTTTTGCATGCTTATATTTTTTTTACGCCTCAGCTATTTTTCGGGAGAGTTTTCTTTTTTATTTTAAAAATTCATTTTTTTTTTTTTTTACCCAACTAGACACTGGTTTCCACTTATAGGTGGGTGGACTGGTGGGCGGTTGGTCTAGTGTGAGCCTGGCGCTTCACAACTCGGCCAAGGCGCTCACTTTATAAGGTGGGCAACAGTCACCATACCCTTCACCATATACATACATGCATACACACACACAAACACATATAATATACATATATATATATATATATATATATATATATATATATATATATATATATATATATATATATATATGCAGATACATAGATGGATAGCTAAATTGGTATTTGTGCGTGTGCTCTTGTGTTTGTGTCTGTGTTTTTGTATCCTAAACTGAGTTCGTTTTTGTGTGTAATTGTGCCCATGTACATTTGCAGTGTAATTATACACAAAGTGAGAATAACTGAATTTTTTTCCTTTTGTTCAGGAAACTCGATTAACTTTCGTTCACCGAAAACGCATTCGGTTTAGAAATCATAGAAGCTTGTCCTTGATAAACATTCGTGAAATTTTACGCAGAAAACTGAAACTTGGCTATCAAATGACATCACTACTAAAGAGTTTTCTTTTGATTCAAACTAGTGTCGATGATAACTCACGTAAAATGTAATAAGAAAACCTTCTCAGCCAAATTCTAATAATGTTGGTCTAAGTTCCTCTGAAAACTCAGTTTACCGGGAAATCTCGCACATTTTTGGGATCAAATTGGAATACGGGAGACAGAACCATTGGGTTAATTATACTCTTTCGTTAGAATTTCGATTAATCAACATACGACTTGGTAAGGCAACGTTTCGATTCACTGTACTTCTTATTATTTTTCTTAATTTCTTAAGAATTTGGCTTCGCGTTTGGCCGTTGTGTCAAGAACTTTTCCATTATTGCTGTAAAACTGTTGAAGGTTTCGCTGGTAATATTTTCCTTACATTGTTCATCTCATAATTTAATAAGGGCAACCATTCTTAATCGTTTCATTGCTGTGAAAATATTGTCATCATTATTTTTATGTGATGACAATATAATCTTTTCTCAGCTGGTTTTCTTTTGTAAGAAAATTGAATGAGTTATGCATTCTCAGAAATATGATAATGCTGATAATAATTGTTATTATCATGTCTACCCTTTTCTCCCCTTTTCCAGAAAGTTTTGCAGAAAGGACGAAAAAAAACGCAAGAAAATACTGACACAATCTGAGAAAAATCCGGACAGTTTTTATTCATTTTTCCTTGATGTTTGTCCAGATATTCCCTCTTGCAAAAGCTTTAATTGTTTTATATATTTGCCTGGATTCTTCTTTTGCTTTTTTTTTTTTTATTAAGGTTGGACGAAGCTTCCTCCATAATCCCTCGAATGAAAAAAGAACACGTTGGAGTTTTTTATTTTTTTTATTTTTAGCGAAGGGATTACAGATAGAGCAGTTAAGGAGTGAAAGGCTATTAAGTCCCTAGAATGTTATCTGAGAGGAACACCCTCCATGGTTTATAGCAACGAAGCTGACTAGCGGGAAAAGAAATCTCTCTCTCTCTCTCTCTCTCTCTCTCTCTCTCTCTCTCTCTCTCTCTCTCTCTTTCTATAAAGTGATATCTGGGCCAGTAAGCTCTCGATTTCTCGTTATTTATTTTTGCCTTTGCAATGCACAAACACACACATATATAATCTATATATATATATATATATATATATATATATTTATATATATATATATATATATATATATATATATATATATATATATATATATATATATATATAGAGAGAGAGAGAGAGAGAGAGAGAGAGATAAAGAGAGAGAGAGAGAAGAGAAAAAATCTAAGGAAATCACATGACACTTTACACCTTTCATGAAAGCATAGTCATCGTTCTTATGAAACTCTGGCGGCCAGGTAATGCAAGAAGCCCAATCTAAGTTGAAAACCGTATCATTGGAAACTGTTCGTGAGGATTCCAACTGTTATGCGGTGCACTTTTTCTTTGTATTGCGTTGCACCACATATGAATGACTCCGTTTCTGTCTGTTGACTTTCACTTGATAGTAACGCAGGGGACTCAGTAAGTTAGGTTGAAATTGTCTATTAATACTTTCTACTTTTCAGGAGGGGGTAAGTATTCGCCGGGCACGGTTTTTCATAAGTTTTATTCTTAACACTAAACTATTTCACACGGCCAGCCACACTGGACTTAGAAATTTCTTGATGTTAGAGAGAGTTGAGTGACACAAATCCTACCCAATTGGTTTTCAAAATAACTCTGGCTAAAAATTGATCAGAATGAACTCTGGACATATGTTGAATAAAACTCCGCCTCCTTGAGGACGTCTACTTTACTCTTAATGGTTCAATCTTAACTCCCACTTTTGGCAAGGACAAATCAGGTCAATTTTGCTGACCTTTTGATTCCTCTAGCGCCTCCTTCCTTTCCCACATCTTGGAGGTTTGTTATGGTTAGTCTTCAATTTACTTGGTCTCATGGACTATTCGTCTCTCGCTCTCTCTCTCTCTCTTCAGTGATTAGTGAATCTCATACTTATGAGATTCACTAATCGGGATTATGAGAGAGAGAGAGAGAGCGAGAGACGATGTTGATAGTTTAAAATGATGAGCCATGAGACCAAGTAAATTGAAGACTAACCATAACACAACAATATCTATTTCTCGCATTTCTGACTCATGGTATAGAAGTCAGAACAAATCGCTCATACAGTTGATATATATATATATATATATATATATATATATATATATATATATATATATATATATATATATATATATGTGTGTGTGTGTGTGTGTGTGTGTGTGTGTGTGTGTGTTTGTGTGAAATGCAAAAGCAATAACTCAGACATGGATGCAAACATGATATAAACGCACATACGTATACGATCACATTCACCCATCGACTGTTTTGTCATTATCCCGTGTCGAATACATTTATCACAAATTACATTAATCGCCATTTCATTATTCATGCCTAATATAATTTATCAGAGTCATTTTTCAAAGGCCGTAATTGCTGTCATTAGCAAGCAATGGCCATGAGACTCTTTTACAACCGACACAAAGGTAGGTAATAACGTTATCATCCATATTTTTCGTTATTGGGAAACTATGGGAAAATTTAACGTATCTTGTTTTTTTTTTTTTGCCCAAAAGTAAATGAAAAGGTAGTGTAAAAACTATCGTTTAAGGTTTTGGGGCGTGTGTAAGTATGCTTGCGTTTTCGATCTTAAACATTATACTCTTATATTTCTCATCAGCCTGCTAGTAAAGGACCGCGTGTCGAAAGGCCTAGCAACCACTCTGTTGTTTCACATTTCATTTGCAGCATTTGCCTTTATATATATATATATATATATATATATATATATATATATATATATATATATATATATATATATATATATATATATATATAAAGGCAAATGCCACTGAAGGAAAACTGAAACTGCGGAGTGGTTGCTAGGCCTTCGACACACAGTCCTTTACTAGCAGACTGATGAGAAATATAAAAGTACGGTTACAATAAAGCTTGTATAATTGACAGATGACGTACAAATATCCCCGAGGATGGGGATTATAAAGAAACAGATGCACCTGAAATCCAACACAGTTGAAGAATTAGTGGACCTACCAGAACAAAGGTAAATACCTGAGAGGTTTTACTAAAGATTGGGCCTAACTGGCTCGGAAACAGGGTGAAGTGAATTGAAGGATTATACAGGGGAAGAGACTGATCACCAAAAATGACCTTGGAATAAATAAGCTGATTACATATGTTTATAAAAGTACATCATTTAATATATTCTCCTTTTAGTACACAATAACAATTTTTGCAAAATAAATATTTTCAAAAAATGATTAAACATACAAATACGTATAAAATATATATAAGGTAACTAGTTAGTAATTAAGTCAGTGATTTTATCATTAAGGCCATTCTTGAACATTTTTCTAATACAGGGGTCCAAATAATACATGCCAGTGCTAAGGTCAAAATTATAGCTGGAAGTAAGCTGTATAATAGCAGGTTCTAAAAGATTTCATTAAAGAGGAAACTTTCAATCTGGCAATCACTGAACCGTCAGTCCAATTTATCCTGCAAGAGTTTTCACTTAAATGAATGAATATTGTACTGGATGTTTGCCCAGTTTTGACAGAACACGTATGCTGTTTAATTCTCACTTCTAAATCTTTACTGGACTGATCTATATAAAAAGAAGAGCAGTCGAAGCCTGGAATTTTATATATTATGTTTTGCTTTCCCTAGAGCTATTTTTTTATTAGCATTCCTTTTAGTGTGTTACAGGAAAAAACCAGGTTAACATTAAAAGATTTTAACAATGATTTTATGGTTCCAAAACCATTAAAATAAGGCAGGCTAAGAATGTTCTTAGGGGTTTCTTTCTCCATGTTACTTTCACTATAAAACTTTTTGTGGGTTTTATTATAACAGATATCTAGTATATGTGAAGGGTAACATAAACCTGTCCCTATTTTTCTTATGTACTCGATGTCTTGATCCAAATACTGGCGACTGGCAGTGCACCATGCTTGTAAAAACATAGAAGAAAAAATTGATATTTTGATATTAAGGTGGTGGCCTGAATAAAAATGGACATAAGTTGTTGGTTGGTTTCCTATAAATACTGAATTTGCACTGAAATGGTTCTCTACGTATTAACTCATCTAAGAAAGGGAGGCAATTGTCTTTTTCTAATTCTAAAGTAAATTTAATGGATGGTACCTGGTTATTCAAATTAGAGAGTAAATCATTGACATCAATACCAGCAGGCAAAACAGCTAAAATATCGTCACCATAGCTATACCACTTTAAGGGGCGCGCAGATCGCCGAATTTCGAGGAATTATCGATTTTTAGTTTTTTACAGTTTTGGACTGGTATATGTCTAAATAAACATGTCCTGAAATATTGCTAAGAAAAAATTTTAAGTGGGTTTTTTTACATTTTTGTTCACGCATTTACTGGCATTTGAGCGACAGTGAGCGAAAAATTTTCGCAAACATTCTGTATGACTTTTTAGGTGGAAATGAGAAATGTACTTTACTTTCCTACTAAAATACACATTATCTACGTAAAAAAAACTGGCTATTTCTCTCAAAAAATATAATATCTGAGTAAATGTGCATCTATGTATCTCGATATCGCCCTGTGAGCGACATTGTGCGACAAATTGTCGTACAATGTCTGCATGACTTGCCAATCCTGGGTAGTAGAAAAGCGAGAAATTACGTCAGTATCCTACTGAAACTATCCATTTTCCATTTTCTACGATAAGAGCTTGTTCGTTCTCTAAAAAAGATATCAAACAAAATATCAAAAAAAGTATAAATATATATCTATGTATCACGATATTTTGAACTCGTTATCACAGATGTACCATGTAAACTGGTATACATATAATTTTTTATGCATCGTGACGTATTTTTACTGCGTATTTCCGGAAATATGAAATTATATAAGTAGGTAACAGTCCCAAACAATAAACCGTGCCGATTTGCGTATAGTAAATGTTTCTGTTTCAAGCGATAACCCAGTGCTCTGTGACGCATTTCCTTTCCGGATTTTCTTCCCGTGTAGTGAGTGCATTCACGCAATTCCATTGCCATAAGCAAGAAAAGGGTAGAACTATTTAGTACCCTTATGAGGGAGAAATTTGAACGATTGGGTCTGTGAGTTTGTTCCAAGAGAGGGACCAAGAGGGACCAAGCAAAGGGAATTATTGTCTCGACGTCTGCTGGAAGAGCAACAACGACCCCAGAACCCCATATCTCAGTAAGGGATTTGTTTTCCTGTATTATTGATGTTCTAATTAGTGATTACTGTATTTCATAATATATAATTACATAAGAAAACAAGGCTTGATTTTACTGCAGTGAGTTGTATATAATTATACAAGAAAACAAAGCTTGATTTTACTGCAGCGAGTTGTCGTCTGACTCTGACTTGTGTAGGCTTGTTTGTTCAGTGTTTGTTTACTTTATCCTCTCGTTTGTTTGTTTGTTTGCCTCGCCAATATCTGAATGGAAAACATGTACAGCAGTGGTAGCGTTTATAGGTTATGTAGAAACTTTATATTGATAGCATATGCTTTTATCTGTTATGAAGAAAACTTTAATTGTGTAAAACGATGGGAATAAACCTTTCCTAGAATACCCTGTCCGGGCTTAACCTCATTGGGGCATTTGTTTTTATAATTACGAAAAAAATTTCGCACTGATGGCATATAGCCTACTGTTTTTTATAGGTAGCATATACTGTTTTGTATAGGATATGGAGAAAACATTATATTGATATCATATATTAGTAGATTTTTGTTATGAAAAAACTTTGTACTGATAAATATATATACTACATATATATATATATATATATATATATATATATATATATATATATATATATATATATATATATATATATATATATTTATATATCTTTTACTGTTAATACAACAGTATAATATGAAGATAAAAAAGGCCCATAAAACACTATTTGAACATTGCAACCATATATATATCAAGTACTTCCTTTTGTGCCCCTGTCACTGGTAAAATATGGGGAGATGGTGCGTTACAAGAGTATATTTACTGCCACGCCTACATATGCTTTGTATATATACTCTTGTAACACATAATGTGTCCATATTTTACCAGTGAACATGGGCACAGAAGGAAGTGCTCAAAATATATGGTTGCAGCATTCAAATAGTGTTTTATGGGTTTTGTATATATATATTATATATATATATATATATATATATATATATATATATATATATATATATATATATATATATATATATACATATATATATATAAGCTGTATATATATATGTATATATATATATGTGTGTGTATATGTATACAGTAAACCCCCGTAGCGGGTGATGCGTATCACACCCCCTCGCAAATAGCTAAACCCAGCGAATACTTAGAACCCTTCTAAAAACACTTAGAACTGCCTATTTTGATCGCTCAAACATGCACAAAACAAACAAAAAATGTTTATACAGGTATTACCCTACTTACGATGGGGCTAGGTTAAGAAAAAAACATTGTTTGTTGGAAAAAACATAAGATACCAAAACGTATCTCAAACATAGCCTAGCCTACACTAGGGTATTCGGTACCATGTACGTATACATATATGGTAACCTAGCCTACACCATAAAATATACTCTTTACATACACAGTATAGTAATTATTAATATCAGCTAATTCTGGAGGTTCATGCAGAGCGACTTATGATAATTCAATACAAAGAGAAATTGAATGACAAACAAGAATTAGCTTAGCCTACACTATGGTATATTGTATACATACATGGTAGCGTAGCCTACATTATACTGTACTCTATATGCGCATATCATATTATGCAAACGTCAACGTAACAAATATGAATCTTTTCCATGGATCTTTTAAAATGTTATGCCTTAATTCACTGTATTCAATAATATTGTATATATTCTCATATTGCTTTTGTATTATAAATCGCGATCATAGCGATCATCAATGTTTTGGTTTGGAAATGTTTACGCTGTGTTTATTTCGCCACATTTAACTCGGTTCAGAGTGCTTTTCTTGTTTCTAGTTAGCGTAAATGAATCTCTAGAGTCTAGATACTTTATTTATAAGGGGCAAGGTTATTTTTTAATATACAAAGTGTTTTTAAGTCGAAATATAACTAAAATACGTCTCGTGAAATTGATTTATCTATTATTTTCTTTAATAGATGACTATTGATGATGGCCATTTTGGGGACATTTGTTTTGTGTAAAAAAAATTCAAGATTCCGTTTGCTATTTTCACTTGATTTCATCATAATGCGAGCTTTACGTATTTATCATTTATTTACGTAAAAATAACAGTATTGTGTTCTTTCATGCCCAGTAGTTTTGATTAAAATACTTCCACTCCCATTTTAATTACGATCGAGTTTCATCCATGTTGCTGATGCACAATAATTTACAGTATAATCATTAGCAGCTTGAACATTGTTTTTTCAGCTTCAGCTACAGCTTACAGATTAAATTTAGCAGTATATTTCCTTGACAATCTTTTATCCATACCGATTAAGGGTATAATGGAAAAATATATCAGTCCTATTCTACTTAACATCATTTGTGCCATAACCTATGGTAATTGTTTATTACCGTATGATGATTGAAATACAGGAAAATGGCTGTTGTTATCCGATTCGGTTATAAGCAAAACAACAGTTTCTTGGTTGGTTGTTTATGGTTGTATGCATTTACGCAAGAGTATATTGTTATTAACAATACTTTTATCATTCTCTTTTACTTTCTTAACTAAGAGATGGGATAAAGAGATGGAGGAAAAGTTGTCTATTGCAATTTTGTCTCTCTCACTGCCTGATTACGCTGCTGCCTGTGCCCGCACAAAATTTAAAAATATTTTATAAATAATACTGTATCGTTATTAATTGGTTACTCCATTGCAAAATTGAATTATCATAAGGTGAACTATCGTAACTCAAGCATTACCTGAGTATTTTAATAGTTTTATCACAAAAGGTGCATTTAGTCATGAAAATGAGATGAAAATACAGTATTTAGGGAATATTTCTCAGTAAAAAAATACCATGAATGTGCGAATTTTCTGCAAATAATGGGTAGATACGTTCCCAAGAGAAATCCATGAATACGTGAGTCTGCGAATCATGAGAACGTGAATACGGGGGTTTACTGTATATATATATATATATATATATATATATATATATATATATATATATATATATATATATATATATATATATATATATATATATATATATATATATATATATATATATATATATATATATATATATATATATATATATATATATATATATATATGTATGTATGTATGTATGTATGTATGTATATAAATGCAAATTTTAGATAACATATAAATCAAGAGAGAGCACATTTCTATTCATTTGATTATATTGGAAATTTCAGGGCATATTTCCTATATGACAAAATAGTTTTGTGCAAAAATCAGCCTCCTGGCTGTCATAGTTTCATAGTTATTACAAAATAACCATAATTTTTTTTCTTTTGCCATTTTCTCAAAACTTAGTTTTTTCAAAAATAAAAGCTTATAACTCCAAGAAGACTGAACCAAATTTGATGAAACTTTTCCAGAGTGTAATATAACTATATATCTTGATTTTGTACACAGGAAATTTATTATAGAGTGAAATGTTCTTTTTTTGCATATTTTTTAAAAGTTTTGAAATCTTTTGCCAAATGCAAAAAAAAAAATTAACTTAGAAGTCAAATTTCTAAATTTCCCATGTAGGAAATTTTTATTATTAGTTGAAGATTAAGTGGTAAAAATTTGAAGCAAATCCCTTCATTCATAAGGAAGCTATAAGCACTTACTTTATAATGGGGCCTTATGGAGTCAGCGCTCCCCTTAAAGGAGTATGAATGACATTAGGTAAATACCGTTTTTCAAAGAATTCCATATACAAGTTTGAGAGGAGTGGGGATAAAGGGTTGCCCATTGCCTTACCAAATATTTGTTGGTAGAATTCACCATTGAATATACACTTACTATCACAAATGCACAAACTAGTGAGTGAAATAATATGACTTACAGGTAGAGGTAATTCACGACGGATTAGTTCGTTACTAAGGCACTCTGAAGTAGAATCTATAGGGACTTGAGTAAAAAGAGAACAAACATCAAAGCCAACAAATCTATCAGTGGGGCAAAAAGTCATTCTGATTAATTGGGCTTCTCGGTCTGCTCTTTCTAGGTCTTCTTTGGCTTTCCTCTCCTGCTGGGCTTTAGCCAACTAGCCCGAGTTCTTGGAAGAGCTTGAAGTCCTTGACATAATGGTGTGGCACTAAAACAGCTAGCAGGAAATGGCAGAGGAACGTACTGGTGGAGTGTCAAAATGAGGGTGGCACTCATAGTGGTGAGCTGTGTTTCTTAAGTAATCCAGTGACAAGCAGAATGGACCCACGCTAGGTGCAGTAATCCAAGAGTACAAAGTTCAAACTGAGGCACTCTCCAGCACTCACAAGTAGCAATCAGGGAAGTTAGGCAACAGCCTACTTCAGGTTAGGTTGGGTTTGCTCAGTCGAGCATGGTGGCACCAAAAGGCTTGTAAGGTTGTGTCTCACAAGATGTAGATGTGTTGTCCAAACACGGCAGCGCTTCCAGTGCTGAGGCACAGTCCCGCAGGACCCTAACAGTCAGTTCGACAAAGCTTCATGTAGCACCAAAAGGTGAGTCAGTTCCCGAAAGAACAGAGGTTTGTCCCTAAGGGTGGTGATGGCACTTCTCCAAAGTGCGTAGAGTGGTGGCACCCTACAGGTGCATAACAGTTCTCGCAAGAACAGAGCGGTGTCCCTAAGGAGGGTGGTGTCACTTCTCCAAAGTGAGTGGCAATATGGAACACTCAAGGTGCGGAACAGCTCTCAAAAGAGCGGAGGAGTGTCGCTAAGGACCGTTATAGCACTTCTCCAAAGTGTGTAGCAAGATGGAACACTCAGTGTGTGGAACAGCTCTCAAAAGAGCAGAGGAGTGTCCCCAAGGATGGTAACAAATTGTTCGAAAGAACACAACAACAAATCATCAAGCGGTTAGTTTCTTTTTATAGCCAACTTGCTGCAAAAGTACGAAATGCCAAATCAAAGGAGAGTCTTTCAAGACTTGTCAAAACTTCACACAACATGTACAAATTCCAATAGGAAATCTCAGCTGTCACAAAAGAACGGGCAAAAGCACCTGGGTTGGCTAGGTATCGAATGGGGTTTGTACAATCAACCTCTTGGCTTAGCATTAAGCAATAGTTCGTATAGGTTTTCAGTGGTACATACACAAAACAAAAAACATGAGTAAATACACACTGTTCTCATAATATATTAAAGAGATTTCAAAACACGTAGTTATTTCCAAACAAACAAGCGTCCCCGTAGTTGGACTTTAAGCAAGTAGAAAATGAAAAAGAGAAAGTGGAAGACTTTCACTTGGAATGGGAGCGAACTGTCAAAGTTACTGTCTCTCGAGTCAATCTATCAGCGAAGGTTAAGTGAACAATAGGGGTCAATGAACTCTCAGCTAGATGGTACTGCCATTTGTCAAAACAAGACTTCAGACTATTACTGTGGTTACTCTGACACTTGTTGCCATACAGACATGTAAGGATATTCTCATTTAATGTAATTCGAATGACTTTCACCGCAGTATATTAATTGAGCACTTGTACAAGTATCACTAATATGATAGACAAGGTGTTATTCGTAACTTATGATGAGCATAGAGAAATAAATAATCTAAAAAGCTGATTTGACTACAATGGGTGAATGAATGAATTAGTAAACTCTCACAGTATCTGGAATGACTGACGCATGGGATTGCCAGAAACGATTTTCTTGGCGAGGAGGTTAGCGTAATCTTTCACTGGGAATGCTTGCTTTCCTGGGTTGCTAAATCATTTATACTGGTAATCACTGCACTTACTAACAATTGGTAAAATAAATGAGACTTCAGGTCTCGCAAATAACATTGCACTCATTCTTGGTAAAGCTACGGTTAAGCGGTTGGTGGCAACTCGATCTCAAGGTTTACAGAATGAAACAAGAGAATAGCCTCAAGTGAGGCACGGATTTTAAACACTCGTGAATTGCAAATTGAACACTTATAGAACATGGACTACTCAGAAAAATGTATTTACTTGTTGTGTGCAGATGCCAAATAGGATTTGCCATAGAAATGTGTGAATCAGTAAGGGGAACTCACCTTAGCCAGTCATAACTGATCTGCTAGTTGACTGAGTTGTAAGGGTTATGAATTTCAATTGAAAATTAATGTTGCTGCTTGCACCCAAGCTTTGAGGATCCTGGCAAGGTCACCACTGTCACGTTAATGCAGCAGTGCAAGGGAAGGGGTGGCTCTAATTATGACCTAGATAACTGCAACTGACTTACAAGGGGGGGCTGCACTCCAGTGAACAGAATATGTAACAGTGATTATACTCAAATTCCCATGAGTCGAATACTGTCCCCCACCATAGAGGGAGTAGATGAAGCAAAGGGTGCTGGAGATCTACAGATGCATCAGCGCGCAGAGGGTAAGGGGGTGAGGTAGGACCACCTTCAGGGTAACAGCATCAGAGGGATGCCTAAGCAGGCTCGATCAGAGCCCCTGGACAGACAGACTTCTTGTCAGATAGACTTAGTAAGCTACACTAGCAAAGAGGGTCTGTCGGAGCTAGTATTTAGCCTATATGGCAAACGGGACCGACGGTGGTCATGTTTTGACAGTTTCTTCTTAGTTGGTTCATCCATTATCCTCGGCTTGGGTACACTGCTAATCCTGCCGGGTACCTGCAAAGGTCGTTGAAGGTTGGACAATAAAAGGTTCGAGGAAGGAAGGGTACAATGCCAAGATACTTAGCAAGGAGGAGTGAAGATGAGTGGGAGGAGTCGCAGGTGGGTCAGGTCAAGCTGGTGACCCTTAATGGCATGACAAGTAAAAGCAAGAGGGAGCAGATTCTGAGGGAGATCTCGTGATGAGATTGACTGGGGACTGTTAACAACAGGCCAACTCTCAACGGGTCTGCGTAAATGTGCCACAGGCTACTGATTTTCCCTGCAAGCAAAGATTAATATGGTCAGGTCAGGGGTTGATAATGATTTTGAGTACAGTACGGTCATAAAATTATCTCCGCATTTGACACCTGGTCGTCATTATTGGAGAGCAAGGCAAGGGAGAATTAATTTCAAGGGGACTTTGGCAGGGTTTTTTTTTTTGCTCAGTGGTCTCGCAGGCATCACGAATGCTTGCTTCAGTGCCCAGCTGGTTTGATGTCAGCTTCTGTTCCCTTGGAAACTGAGAAAATTCTTTTTCTTTTGAAATCTAGTACATCTCAGCATCCTTGAACATTGACCCATACTGGTGCGGGAAACCTTCCGGTGGAAGTCCACTGGTGGGTGTGGGAACATACGAGATTAGATCATGTTTGTTCCCGGTGGGAGGGTCGAATGAGTTGAAGATTATGATTTTGTGTACAGGTGAATTATTAGGATACGAACTGTTATTTGTGTAAGACGTGTTTGTGGTGGGCCTTTTGCTACCGCTGTAGAGGTAAACTGACACTTTTGATGCCCAAGTGGACATTTTATTATTTCTGTCTAATCTATATTTTTTTTTATAATATCATCTATGATCTGATATCTCATATTTTACCCATTTTCTTTAATTTGTGTTTCGGGTCTTAATGACCATGGAAATTCGTTATAAGGTCACGAGTTAAGGGAAATTTCGACCATACATGTTGACTTTGGTCATCGTAGACAATTCTGACTTTTTTCTTTGGAGAGGATTTGATTAAAACCAGTGCTTAATTTTGTTCAGTTTGAAGTTACGGTTTGTATTATCCACTACTTTGCTTAATCCCATTTATCCATTCATTATGTTGGACTTGTTGCATAAAACTATATTTTTATCAGTTGCTCGTTGGACGGGTCGATATCGTACCCGGCTACCACTCTGCTGACCCCGCGTTCGACTCTCCTGCCAGCCAATGAAGAATTAGAGGAATTTATGATTCCACAATAAGCTGTAGGTCCTGTTGCTAGGTAACCAGTTGGTTCTTAGCCACGTAGAATAACTCTAATCCTTCGGGCCAGCCCTAGGAGAGCAGTTAATCAGCTCAGTGGTCTGGTTAAACTAAGGTATACTTAACTTTTTAACTTGTAGTTCAAGAGTCTCTTTCAAGAACCTAGCTAAGTCTTAGGTATGAATGAAAGAATGGGTAGAGTCAGTGATAGAAAACGTGAGATCCCTTCCCTTCCAGGAGCCATTGCCGGACGTAGATGATGGGTAGAGGTGAGTTCCCCCTTATTTTGGGGTTTTTAGTTTGAAAGAGGGTTTTATATTTATATATATATATATATATATATATATATATATATATATATATATATATATATATATATTTATTTATATATATATATATATATATATATATATATATATATATATATATATATATATATATATATATATGGACAACAAATTCTGAATCTTCTAAAAAAATTACAGACTACCTAATCTTTGCTGAAATGACATGATAGCCAAGGAAAGAGATATAGGAAATAAAGTTATTCCATTTAAAGAACAAACTGTATTTTGATGATTATTAGTATATCTAAGAAGGCTAGTTTTCCATCTTTCTCCCATCCGGTGTGAATTTTATATTTGGAACTAGTGAATTTAATAGAAAACAAAAAACCTGAAGGCTTTCCCCCTACTTTCCCCCTGCGTATCGCAGCCAAATAGTACCCTTAGGTTTGATAGCAGTAAAAATTTTAATTTCAAAGTGCTCTAAGTAAAGATTAGCTAGAATGGAGAACAGTGGACTGCCCATGCTACAACCAAATTTTTTTCTGTGGAAATTTTCCGTTGGGAGAGAACATTCTGTTGGTTACGCGGAGCTTGATTGAAAGTTTTTCTGGTGGGCGGAGGAGAATGATCTTCGTAAGGGGTTCATTTTTCACCCCAGAAATTCGGGACGTCGTTTATCGGGACCTTTGTAAATAATGATTTCACGTCCAGTCTGAGGAATTTTATATTGTTCACTGGAATATTTATCCCGTTGAATTTCTTAAACTCCTCTGCGTGTTTTACGCGTGCGAAAAGGAAGTAACTAGGAGGAGTGAAAGAAAATCTGCTAACCATTTTCATAAATTTAGCATGAAGGGAACTGTCGAGTTTTCTGTGCAGAGTATAATGCTGTATGAAAAACTCGGGATCACTCAGTTGCTCCCCAGATGCGGTCAAGTGAAGTTTCGTCGCAGCGCCTGCGGAAAGCGCTGCCAAACGCGCGATACATGGGCGACCTTAACATTAAATAAAATAAAAACTACTGAGGCGAGAGGGCTGCAGTTTGGTGTGTTTGATGCTTGGAGGGTGGATGATCAACACGCCAGTTTGCAGCCCTTTAACCTTAGTAGTTTTTAAGATCTGAGGGCGGACAGAAAAAGTGCCGACAGAATAAAGTGCAGACGGACAGACAAAACCGGCACAATAGTTTTACAGAAAACTGAAAAGGGATAATTACTTGAAAGGTTTCCGACAATTTCATATGGATTTTGTTCCCTATCTTTCTCACTAAATTTTAGAATTCGGATGTGGCAGTGATATTGGGGTCTTTCAGTAGTTTCTCTACGTGGTCTTATCATGCAAAAGGCACTGGTCTTTGCTCATTTAATTGTGCATATCAAGAATAGCGATCTTCCCGTAGTTGTCAGATTTGGTAATTATAATATTAAACCATTGTCGTGAAGGAATATGGCACTTATTTCAAATATCCTTGTATCTTTATGGTCCTATTTAAGAAAAAAATTATACATATATGTATATATATATATATATATATATATATATATATATATATATATATATATATATATATATATATATATATATAACAAATTTCAATCTATGCATTTTTCTACTCAAAACAAGGTGATTTCAGAAGGTTAGCTCCTTGAGTCTCTGAGCAAGTTTCTAAGGATGAGGTTTTATTTACAGATCCTTTACTAGATCCTAGCTGGGTCGATTGGTGAGCGGCATTCCAATTTCAAACCTTAGACTTTTCGAATACGAGCCCACGCTACTCCAATAGAACTATATGCACCCGCATATATATATATATGTGTGTGTGTGTGTGTGTATATATATATATATATATATATATATATATATATATATATATATATATATAGGTTCCTTTTCTTTTCAGTGGTGGTTCTGGAGGGATTTGATCCTTCCCATTTCAAGGTCAGCGGTGATGATGAGGTTCCCAATCCCCTCCTTCCCCAAAAATAGCGTCTAACGTTCTTCGCTGGTCACCCATCCAACAGAGAACCAGATCTGACTATGCCCATAGTAATATTCCTAAATTCCTAAGACCTGAGTTTAGAGGCTCTGTTCAAGCTATACAGAATCGCTCAGTAATGGAAGACGACCTTCGAGAGAGGTAGAGAATGATGTTCAAATATGCTTAGGTCTTCCGTAAAGAAAGAAAGAATAACAATTTCCGGGTAATATCGCGGTAGCTATGCCGAGCATCATCGGAACACAAAGAAGGAGAAAGAAAAATGGAGTCTGGCCGCGATGATGAAAATTTAGCTCGTCATTAGGAGGTATCCGGCGGTACCTTTTTTCCCGCAAAAAAAGTTTGCAAAGGATCAAGAAAACTTGTAAAAGATATTGCAGCCTGCGGGGGCGAGAGAGAGAGAGAGAGAGAGAGAGAGAGAGAGAGAGAGAGAGAGAGAGAGAGAGAGAGAGAGAGCCTTGCTCCAGGGCCATGGATATGAACGTTTGAGGACGAGAACATTTGACACTTCGATCGAGAGGGGACAAACGAACCACACTGAGATATGCTATTTGACATGAACGAAGAAAATGAGAATATTCGGGGTTCGAAATCTTGTATGAATAATGAAAATTCACGTTTTCCTTCGTTGGTAAAAACCTTCTTTTTGCACTGCAAGTATTACACATGTAGGGTATTTTAAATATGCAAATAAGCGTATGACAGAATAGGTCTCTGTCTCTTGCACGCATCTGTCAATAAACACTTGAGGTTGTGACAAAGTTCTCCTTCCAATAAGAGACGGTAAAGACGCCACTAATTCAAGAGAATGTCGAGTTCCGTATTTTCAAGTTATATGTGTGTGTGTGTGTGTTGGGTGTTTGTGGGGGGGCGGGGGGCAGTTCAACTTAACATCCTTGTGGCTTCATGCCTGTAGCGAGTGCTACAAGAATGATCATGATTTATCGCGCATGTAAACTAGCAACCTATGTAGACCTTGCCAAGTGCATCATTGGATGGGTTGGTATCGTTCTCGGCTAGCACTCTGCTGGGCCAGCGTGCGATTTTCCGACCGGCCAATGAAGAATCAGAGGAATGTATTTCTGGTGATAGAAATTCATCTCTCGCTATCATGTGGTACGGATTCCACAATAAGCTGTACAGTAGGTCGCGTTGCTAGCTAACCAATTGGTTCTTAGCCACGTTAATCTAATCCCTCGGGCCAGCCCTCTCTAGGAGAGCTGTTGATCAGCTCAGTGGTCTGGTTAAACTAAGGTATACTTAACTTTTCACAATAAGCTGTAGGTCCCGTTGCTAGGTAACCAATTGGTACTTAGCCACGTAAAATAAATCTAATCCTTCGGGCCAGCCCTCTCAAGGAGAGCTGTTAATCAGCTCCTCAGTGGTCTGGTTAACTAAGGTATACTTACAGACGTTGCCTCATCCCACAACAATTGCTGACAGCCAGAAGAAGGCTACAGTTCCGTAGCCAGCAACTCCGAAGGGAAAAAGCATGAAACATCCACGAAATTTCGACACAGAAATCTACTATAAAGTGAAATTGCAGAACAGACTCTCATCCACAGGACGAGATCAGAAACGGCACTCCCTCCGTCTCGAGCGTCACCCGAGTGATTTTCGGGACCTTAATCGGGTTTTCTGACTCCCACAAAGATGTCACCTTCAGTTGCGAATTAAAACTTTAGCCCCGCCGTAATTGTTGGTGAAAGTCTCTCTCTCTCTCTCTCTCTCTCTCTCTCTCTCTCTCTCTCTCTCTCTCTCTTCAGGCATGGCGCTACTGTTCTAGATTACGAATACATACATAGGCAAGTATGGCAGGAGGCGCATTACGTATATATACATACATACATTTATACATACACACACACGCATATATATATATATATATGTGTGTGTGTTTGTGTATAGACAGATTGATAGATAGAGAGAGAAAGAGAGGCAGCAGATATAAAATACGACATACTTGCGGTACATGAGAAGAAAAAAAAAATGTGTATTTTAATGATTCATAAAAAAAATTTGAACCCCGAATATAGTTCGTTTCTTTCAGAATCTTCAAAGAGTAAACCCACAATCGCTTTCTTTCGTGTTCTGTTTCATCGACGCTAAAAGAAAAGAAAAAAAAAAGAGAGAGAGAGAGAGAGAGAGAGAGAGAGAGAGAGAAAGGAAGCGGGCCTGAACTCTGAAAAGCAAAGTTTTGCTTGTTAAAGTTGGTCCCTTTTATGCAGTCCTCTCCGTCTCGCTCCAGCCTCCTCCCAAACAGGGAGGCCTTGATAAGACTCGTAAACGCTCGACACTTTTGTTTATTCTTGAACTTAAGTCAATAAAGGTGAGATAGACACCAGCTTTACCGTTCCCCACTCCCCGCCCCCATCGGCTCAAAGTTTCCTTATGCGAGGCGCGAAGCTTTGCTAAATCCCGTTTGTCTTATTTTTTCACCAGTGTCGCGAAAAATCGGCGCCTTTGCGCCGATGTAGCTAAAACTCGGAGTTTTAACGCGATGCGGTGAGAGATCTGTTAGTTCCGCTGCGCTGCGGCGAAGTTAATTTCCCGTCGTTATGGCGAGGAATATACCAGTTTTCCCCTAGAGAGCAAAAAGTGGTTTCATCAAAATTTTGCCGAAATTTTTTTCCCCCCCTTGCTCTTTTTGCTTTTTGCTATAATGAAATTAGCGATTTATTAAAGGTTTAGGCAAAAATGCTTATCATAACACAGCATGTCGAAACTGCATTTACTGTGCTCGCAGAATGTCGAAGAGCGCACAGATGTTTATGAACTATAAATTCAGCAAATTTTGTTGCATTAATCCTAAAAAAATTATTTTAATATAGTTCGCATAACGAAGCTTATTTTATTATACGAGACAGTGAGTAAGTTTATTCCCCGGCAATATTCCTCGCGAGTCAAAAAATAAAAAATTTTTTTAAATGTGTTTTTACCCGAGATATTGCAAAAAAAGACGAGTTTACCTCAGTACAGCGAAAACGATTATTTTTTCCTCAGCTCTGGCGAAAATTCTCAAACTTTCGCCTGGTGCAAAATACCAGAATATGCAAAACTTGGCAGGAAATCCCCGGGCAATAAGTGAGGTCATGACCTCATCTTGAAGGGCCCCGAGAATGCATATTTTTCCCAAGGGTCTACTTTCCTCTTTAACGGAAGAAGAAGAAGAAGAAGAATGCCGACTAAAACAACCTCACGATTATGGCTCCTTTCGAGAACAGTCTCTTTCTTGAAATGATGCTTCCCGGCGCCTTCTCGCAGTTTATATTTCTTGGGTCAGAGTGCTTGAGCGAAGGAAGCTGCCCTCGTAATAGAATGATGTAGATGCTTGGCTTTGATGTCCTTCCTGTCTAGTGCCCTCTAGTACCCTCTAGTGCCCTTATTTTCTTCAGGTTTTATGGAATATTTCTTTTGCATTTTCCCTTCTATAACTCAAAGATCATCGGAAACCAGATTCGGCAGTGGCATGTTCTCTACAAACCATTCCTCTTTTACACTGAAAGCATATTGAAAACGAGTTATATCCTGCGAACCTGTTGTTGTTGTTGTTGTTCTAGATCCATTTGGCCTTATGCCAGTAAGGGCTCTTGCTTTGTGAACCTCTTTTCCTCCTGATGCATAGCTGAAACCGACCTGAACGCTGCTACAGTATAAGCGATAGCTAACCATGCTACCTAATTTCAGAAACTCCATTTGTTATCTTCAATCGGCCCGGGCGCTTGCATCTCCTTCTACACAGATGTCGTGCCCAATCTTGCATGCAGAGGCGCAGAAACTTCCTCCTCCCGAGGACGGAGGATCTAAAGGACCCGGAAGCGATCGGTTAGGGAGTCAAAGAAGACAATTAAGTCATTAGAAAAGTCGGACGTTCGTGAGAGAGGGCGAGAAGGCGAAAGAAAGGACATTATTGTTAACACGCAACCGTTGCTGAACGAGGTCGCTTGACGAATGAAAGGCGATGAAAGCAGACCATTAAAGAAGAGCGGTGTTACGTTCGAGGTACGAAGATCGGATTGAAAAATGGACCCTCTCTCATGGCGCGGATGAGCTCGAATTTTTGGGGGAACAGAAACGGCGTTTGCTGGAAAGGCGATTGAGGAAAGTCTTGTTCATAAGGCATACACCTAAAAGTTTTTTTTTTTTATTATTCTCTCTAAATCTACATAACGTTTGTTCTACTGAACTAAACCTCACGCCAGTATTTGAGCAATACAGGCGAAAACCTACCCCTTTAATAATGAAAAGAAAAGGGTGTTTTTAACCGATAAATAATGAAAAAAATCGTTAACTTTGGAAATCAAACTGTTTGAATTCAAGTGGCGCCTATTTAATCATCTTTTTCGAATACCGTAAATGAAATTGGTCTTTTAATTAAAACTGATTCGATATACTCCGGTTCCTAATTTACCCACCGAACTTAATCACTAACGTCCGACTCCTTTCCCCTCTAAGCTCCAAATTAATATGGGCGGACGGTTGAATGATGGAGGACTCTTCTGAAAAGGATGCGCTGTGGACCGCTAAAGGCGTTTGCTTATTTTTATTTAACATTTCGTAATTATAGGTTAATTCGAAGCATTTTATCTATGTAAGTGGCCAGTTATGTAAGCACGCTTTTGAAGATGAAATGTTGGCATGAATCGGAAAGGCTAGGACTCAGAGTGTTCTATTAAATCACATTTCAGTTGACTGAAATTCGTCTCCCGCTTCATTCACCTCTTCCTCCTCTTCTCCTCCTCCCATCCTCATACCCATTCTTGTTTTGTTTACTTTAATTCTTCCTCTTCTTCCTTACCAGCAGTTTTCAGCTTTCTGTAGTTCTCCTCCTCCTCCTCCTCCTCCTCCTCCTCCTCCTCCTCCTCCTCCTCCTCCTCCTCCTCCTCCTCCTCCCCTCCCTCCTCCCTCCCCCCTCCTCCCTCCTCCTCCTCCTCCTCCTCCTCCTCCTCCCCCCTCCTCCTCCTCCTCCCCCTCCCCTCCTCCTCCTCCCTCCCTCCTCCTCCCCTCCCCCCTCCTCCCCCCTCCCCTCCTCCTCCTCCTCCTCCTCCTCCTCCTCCTCCTCCTCCTCCTCCTCCTCCTCCCCCCTCCTCCTCCTCCTCCTCCTCCCCTCCTCCTCCTCCCCTCCCCTCCCCCTCCCCCTCCTCCCCCCTCCTCCCTCCTCCTCCTCCTCCCCTCCCCCTCCCCTCCCCTCCCCCCTCCCCCTCCCCCCCTCCCCCCCCCCTCCTCCCCTCCCCTCCCTCCTCCTCCTCCTCCTCCTCCTCCTCCTCCCCCCTCCCCTCCTCCTCCTCCTCCTCCTCCTCCTCCTCCTCCGCTTATTCTTTTTCTCTTTCTCTCTTCCCTCTCCCAAGTAAAAATACACAACTTGTGGATTTATGCAGTTTTAGTCTTGTATCAAAACTATTCCCGGAGAACAAACGGAAAACTTTGAGGGTCGGGTTTTGGGAGAACGCATAATCTTTAAACAGCGAAAGAAAAAGAAAGGAAAAGAATAAGAGCAGAGAAAGAAATGAGGAAAATGGGAAAAAGGGAAGGTAGAATAAACACGCGGATAAACTCATGCTCAGAGAAACAGAAGGGAGGTGGAGCAATAAGTATTGAAATACGCAAAGTAAAGAAAGAAATTAAGTGAAGAAGGGTTAGAGCACAGAAGAAGGGGAAAAAGGAGGTAGATGTCAATTAAGAATGAGAGGGAAGACGAAGGAACCAGAGCTAATCAGACAACGAAGAGAGAATTAGAAGATGTCACCCCTTGAGTCAATATTTGGCATCTTGCAGAAGTAATGAAAAGAAAATGAAGAAGCGAAAAAAAAAAATAATTTAAGTGAATTTTAGCGTGTCAGTAAAAGTTCATCTCATCAGAAACTTTGGATGATGAATGTGGACATTATTTTTCTTTTGCGTTTTGGAAGAAGAGGAGGGAAAATTAAGGCGTTAAAGAAAGTTATATAGTGGCTGAAATATGATAATTAAGCTGTAAAAGAAAAAGTTATTTAGTCACTGAAGTAGTGTCATTATTATTATTATTATTATTATTATTATTATTATTATTATTATTATTATTATTAAATCTTATTGCAAATCTTCTTCACAATCCCGTGAATATGTTTATAAAATACAAAATCCACATTTATGTAAATTACTGTATTTACAAATAAAATAAATTCGAAAGCCAGGAGCTTTCGAGAGCCTGCTCAGCTCCCTTCTTCAGCTAGAAAAAAAAATTTAGCTGAAGAAGGGAGCTGAGCAGGCTCTCGAAAGCTCCTGAATTTATTTTATTTGTGAATACAGTAATTTACATAAATGTGATTTTGTATATTATTATTATTATTATTATTATTATTATTATTATTATTATTATTATTATTATTATTGTAGTAGGTCATGTAGAAATTAGCGACTCAAAAAAGTTATGTAGAAGTTAAAGTACGGTGATTAAGGCCCGAGAACCATTTTCAGTGCGGCGAAAATTATGATTTTATTAATGCACCTCGATCTGTTTGTATTACTTTGAGATTATTCCCAATGAGAGACAGCACACTGCTTCAGCAGGCACGTAAAGGATTGGACAGACTGACAGCAGGGCAGAGGTAAAACAAACAGGAGACCCAAAGTCGACCAGACGGAAAGAGAACAGAGAAACAGAAATTAAGTCACCAGAAAAGAATGGAGAGAAGAGTCAAAGGCAAGCAGCCCAAGAGAAAAAGAAAAAGGGGAGTCAGACCCACGCTGCGAAAGAGAGTCGAAGAGAGAGCGAGAAAAGAGGAGGAGATGAAAAGAGAAGGAGTAATCTATTTAGCAGTGATGTTGCAGCAATTAGCTCGCGCGACAAAGGAGGAGAGGCCGCGCAGGATGCATTCCATGAGAGGCTTTGTCGTGGTTCCGTCGCGCCGTTTGGGGGAGAGGAAGAACGGCTCTTTCTGTCTTTGGCTTCTGGTTATTTTTCATTTTGTAAGAAAGATTCCCAGGTACATATATAAATATATAGGTACATATATTAACTCAGTATCTGAAAGCTCGTCTAGCAACCTGACATTGTCAGTCTAGAAGTGATGGATCAGCAAGTTTTGACACGTGTGAGTTTTAATATCATTCTCTTTCTTCAGTTCTTGGTTCACTGATTTTCTCTTCATTCTTATCTTATAAAGTATGTGCATAATGGCCTTTTCTTATTCAGTTACTTTACCTTTAAAATTTGTTCTTGTTACTGCATCCTGGCGATTGATGTCACTGACATGGCGACATTTCCATCCGTTAATTACTCAGTCCTTCACTTAATGAAATCAGAACGAGTTTCCCAAAGGCCTGGGAATCTTTCTACAAATACAAAATAAAAACATATATATATATATATATATATATATATATATATATATATATATATATATATTCTTATGTGGGTCCTTCAGCTGATGGGTTTTTTATTATTAATTACTATAATTTATGTTGCCCTGTTCTTCATAAGACCCACATAATCCTGTCAATTAAAGCTAAAAATTACCCCAAGAGATTGACAATTACTTAATTGAATTAGGTCGCCAGTCGGAACTATGTGTTGAATAATTTGGATTATTTCTGAAACAAATGAATTCCATCAAACCCATTCATTTCCCACCTAGTCCCAACAAAAGAAAGAATGCACTGTTATAAGTGAGGGAATTTACAGGAGCCAAGTAGTCCTCTTCGGACACAGAAATATTTTCCCTACTTCAGTTGAAATGCAGCGGCCGATCATCTCATAGCTCCCTCGTAAGCAATTCGAGTATTTTAAAATGCTATTCCTCTTCCAAACAATGGTACGATCAGGTTCCAAGGCTCCCTGAGTATTACCTATACTTGAATTCTCCCTAATTCCTACTTACTGCAAGCTGGAATGCCTATTGCAGTCGCACTAAGGCAGTAATAATTATTCATATACTAGACTTCATACAGGAATTATGGTTTCACCAGGATCTCTAGTCAGTGGCTGAGGAAGGGGGAAAATTTGGAAACAGGAGGACAGGGGAAGAAACACCAGCAGATCGACGAAATCTTGTCAGTTCCAGACTTACCTTCACGTAGGCTGCTTGCGCACTGCAACGGACGCCCGGGATTTCAGGAACAACGCGTAACGTCGATTCACTTAGTAAATAAAAGACAGGAGAAGAGACAAAGGACAGAATTATCAGGAGCACCGACGCGTGTGTGCTCTCTAAGACGGTTGTGCGGGGTCTCTGTGTTTTCGTAAACAGCGCTCCTTCAATGTCCTCCGGCAGTCTGAAAATTGACAAAAACATCACCGATGCATGGTACAGAGAAAAGGAATGCTTGAGGACACCCTCACTAGAGGTGACCTGGTGAAAACCTCCCTGTTGGATAGGTCTCTAAGACTAACTTATAAGCCGTTAGGAACTGTTCATTTTGAAAACACAGCCTAGCCCTCTTCTCTCTGATTTTCTCAGAACGTTCTTCTGGTCTTTGTCAGGAGTATATTAATACTAAAATAATGCAGGGAGGTCAAACAGCAGAATATTTATAAAATATATATATATATATTATATATACATAAACTGTATATATGTATTGTACAGTACAAATATGTGTATATAATACTCCTTTATTTATCCATGATAGCTAATATGTGTACAATATTGCCTGTCTTGCTTTTAGTGAACTTAAGTAAATGAGATTTTTTAAATGCAAAGTTGTGGCTTAACCCAATTCTAAACCTAAGCTGAAAGTCCAGTAACTTGTTTGGGAGTTTTGTGTTTAGTGTTCCGTTTACTCCTTGGGTCGTTTTTTGCTCGATTTTTAATATTATTTTTATTTTTCTTTTTTTTTTTATTTTCATTGGTGTCCTGGGCATTCTTTTTTTAATATGTAGAATTTCTGCTGTCACAATTTATGAATGCTTGCGCAATTTTACTTCCGTTATATAATAACTAGGTTCTTATTAATGCATTTGACACCAACTCGAATACGCTTGAAGAAAAGTATGCCCTTTTATTTGATAATGGCTTAGTTGGAACAAAAAACACCCCTAAAGTATTTTGGTCATACCTTACATTATTTTCATCAGTTTTCTTCAGCTGAAAAAAGTGAGAATTTTATTCCCTCCCTCGTTCCTACTTTCAAAAACACCTGTATTATTTTGAAACAAATTTTAACGTCCGTCCCTCCTCCTGAAGTTCGTGAAATACTTTCGTTATTTCATTTCCTTGCTTTTATTCTCACAGTCTTCGGTCGTCTCCCTTTCGTCAATCCATTTACAGCTTGTTTTTCCTTAACCAGCATCATCATCATTTCTCTCTCTCTTCAGTTCTTTCTCTTTTTTATCAGCTTTTTCCCTTTAACCCCAATGGTTCCCTCCGATGGAATTTTTCGTTTCTTTCATCCGAGTAACGTTACGAGAATTCATAATCTCCTGAAAAGGGGTCTTTAGTCCATATGGGTTTAAGAAAAGGATAAAAATTCAGTAGTGGATCTCTCTCTCTCTCTCTCTCTCTCTCTCTCTCTCTCTCTCTCTCTCTCTCTCTCTCTCTCTCTCTCTCTCACAGAAATCAGTCTTTGTTATTATGCAAATACATTTATTCTGAAGAGAAGTCAACTGATCAGTGATGGCGAGCAACGTTCTGTATGGTACATAAGCTCCTTGAACAGCCATAGGGCTAGCAACCTCATCCCAAAACATTTCTTGAAAACCAGAAGGACATTGCCTTCTGGAACCTCAACATATACATACATACATATATATATATATATATATATATATATATATATATATATATATATATATATATATATATATATATATATATATATATATATATATATATTGTGAGGAATTTTAGCACCTCGTTCAGTTTTGTTTGCTGGGACAGTTGGAACTATTGCCTTCCAATTGTTTCCCAGTGGGTGTCATTTCTCCTGTTTTTGTGGTTTATTTTTTGTGTTGATAATAATATAAAATGTGTAGGTGAGGTGACGACAGTTAATCAGTGTTGGAATGGAGACCTGTTAAGTCATAAACAGAATGGAGGACTTCTTTAGTAGAGTCAGTATTGGTATGGAGACCTGGTAAGTCATAAGCGGAATGGAGGACTTCTTTAGTAGAGTCAGTATTGGTATGGAGACCTGGTAAGTCATAAGCAGAATGGAGGACTTCTTTATTAGAGTCATTATCTGTATGGAGACCTGATAAGTCATAAGCAGAATGGAGGACTTCTTTAGTAGAGTCAGTATTGGTATGGAGACCTGGTAAGTCATAGGCAGAATTGAGGACTTCTTTAGTAGAGTCAGTATTGGTATGGAGACGTGGTAAGTCATAGGCAGAATTGAGGACTTCTTTAGTAGAGTCAGTATCTGTATGGAGACCTGATAAGTCATAAGCAGAATTAAGGACTGCTTTAGTAGAGTCAGTATCTGTATGGAGACCTGGTAAGTCATATGCAGAATTAAGGACTTCTTTAGTAGAGTCAGTATCTGTATGGAGACCTGATAAGTCATATGCAGAATTAAGGACTTCTTTAGTAGAGTCAGTATTGGTATGGAGACCTGGTAAGTCATATGCAGAATTAAGGACTTCTTTAGTAGAGTCAGTATCGGTATGGAGACCTGATAAGTCATATGCAGAATTAAGGACTTCTTTAGTAGAGTCAGTATTGGTATGGAGACCTGGTAAGTCATATGCAGAATTAAGGACTTCTTTAGTAGAGTCAGTATCTGTATGGAGACCTGATAAGTCATATGCAGAATTAAGGACTTCTTTAGTAGAGTCAGTATCTGTATGGAGACCTGATAAGTCATATGCAGAATTAAGGACTTCTTTAGTAGAGTCAGTATCTGTATGGAGACCTGATAAGTCATATGCAGAATTAAGGACTTCTTTAGTAGAGTCAGTATTGGTATGGAGACCTGATAAGTCATATGCAGAATTAAGGACTTCTTTAGTAGAGTCAGTATTGGTATGGAGACCTGATAAGTCAGAAGCAGAATTGAGGACTTCTTTAGTAGAGTCAGTATTGGTATGGAGACCTGTTAAGTCATAAGCAGAATTGAGGACTTCTTTAGTAGAGTCAGTATTGGTATGGAGACCTGATAAGTCATATGCAGAATTAAGGACTTCTTTAGTAGAGTCAGTATTGGTATGGAGACCTGATAAGTCAGAAGCAGAATTGAGGACTTCTTTAGTAGAGTCAGTATTGGTATGGAGACCTGATAAGTCATATGCAGAATTAAGGACTTCTTTAGTAGAGTCAGTATTGGTATGGAGACCTGATAAGTCAGAAGCAGAATTGAGGACTTCTTTAGTAGAGTCAGTATCGGTATGGAGACCTGATAAGTCATATGCAGAATTAAGGACTTCTTTAGTAGAGTCAGTATTGGTATGGAGACCTGATAAGTCAGAAGCAGAATTGAGGACTTCTTTAGTAGAGTCAGTATCTGTATGGAGACCTGATAAGTCATATGCAGAATTAAGGACTTCTTTAGTAGAGTCAGTATCTGTATGGAGACCTGATAAGTGATATGCAGAATTAAGGACTTCTTTAGTAGAGTCAGTATCGGTATGGAGACCTGATAAGTCATATGCAGAATTAAGGACTTCTTTAGTAGAGTCAGTATTGGTATGGAGACCTGATAAGTCAGAAGCAGAATTGAGGACTTCTTTAGTAGAGTCAGTATCTGTAAGGAGACCTGATAAGTCATAAGCAGAATTGAGGACTTCTTTAGTAGAGTCAGTATTGGTATGGAGACCTGATAAGTCATAAGCAGAATTGAGGACTTCTTCAGTAGAGTCAGTATCTGTAAGGAGACCTGATAAGTCATAAGCAGAATTGAGGACTTCTTTAGTAGAGTCAGTATTGGTATGGAGACCTGTTAAGTCAGAAGCAGAATTGAGGACTTCTTCAGTAGAGTCAGTATCTGTAAGGAGACCTGATAAGTCAGAAGCAGAATTGAGGAATTCTTTAGTAGAGTCAGTATTGTTATGGAGACCTGATAAGTCAGAAGCAGAATTGAGGACTTCTTTAGTAGAGTCAGTATTGGTATGGAGACCTGATAAGTCAGAAGCAGAATTGAGGACTTCTTTAGTAGAGTCAGTATTGGTATGGAGACCTGTTAAGTCATAAGCAGAATTGAGGACTTCTTCAGTAGAGTCAGTATCTGTAAGGAGACCTGATAAGTCATAAGCAGAATTGAGGACTTCTTTAGTAGAGTCAGTATCTGTAAGGAGACCTGATAAGTCATAAGCAGAATTGAGGACTTCTTTAGTAGAGTCAGTATTGTTATGGAGACCTGATAAGTCATAAGCAGAATTAAGGACTTCTTTAGTAGAGTCAGTATTGTTATGGAGACCTGATAAGTCAGAAGCAGAATTGAGGACTTCTTTAGTAGAGTCAGTATTGGTATGGAGACCTGATAAGTCAGAAGCAGAATTGAGGACTTCTTTAGTAGAGTCAGTATTGGTATGGAGACCTGTTAAGTCATAAGCAGAATTGAGGACTTCTTTAGTAGAGTCAGTATCTGTAAGGAGACCTGATAAGTCATAAGCAGAATTGAGGACTTCTTTAGTAGAGTCAGTATCTGTAAGGAGACCTGATAAGTCATAAGCAGAATTGAGGACTTCTTTAGTAGAGTCAGTATCTGTAAGGAGACCTGATAAGTCATAAGCAGAATTGAGGACTTCTTCAGTAGAGTCAGTATCTGTATGGAGACCTGTTAAGTCATAAGCAGAATTGAGGACTTCTTCAGTAGGGTCAGTATCTGTATGGAGACCTGTTAAGTCATAAGCAGAATTGAGGACTTATTTAGTAGAGTCAGTATCTGTATGGAGACCTGTTAAGTCATAAGCAGAATGGAGGACTTCTTCAAATAGAGTCAGTATCTGTATGGAGACCTGTTAAGTCATAAGCAGAATTGAGGACTTCTTCAGTAGAGTCAGTATCTGTATGGAGACCTGTTAAGTCATAAGCAGAATTGAGGACTTCTTCAGTAGAGTCAGTATCTGTATGGAGACCTGTTAAGTCATAAGCAGAATTGAGGACTTATTTAGTAGAGTCAGTATCTGTATGGAGACCTGTTAAGTCATAAGCAGAATTGAGGACTTCTTCAGTAGAGTCAGTATCTGTATGGAGACCTGATAAGTCATAAGCAGAATTGAGGACTTCTTCAGTAGAGTCAGTATCTGTATGGAGACCTGATAAGTCATAAGCAGAATTGAGGACTTCTTCAGTAGAGTCAGTATCTGTAAGGAGACCTGATAAGTCATAAGCAGAATTGAGGACTTCTTCAGTAGAGTCAGTATCTGTAAGGAGACCTGATAAGTCATAAGCAGAATTGAGGACTTCTTCAGTAGAGTCAGTATCTGTATGGAGGCCTGATAAGTCATAAGCAGAATTTAGGACTTCTTCAGTAGAGTCAGTATCTGTAAGGAGACCTGTTAAGTCATAAGCAGAATTGAGGACTTATTTAGTAGAGTCAGTATCTGTATGGAGACCTGTTAAGTCATAAGCAGAATTGAGGACTTCTTCAGTAGAGTCAGTATCTGTAAGGAGACCTGTTAAGTCATAAGCAGAATGGAGGACTTCTTCAGTAGAGTCAGTATCTGTAAGGAGACCTGTTAAGTCATAAGCAGAATTGAGGACTTCTTCAGTAGAGTCAGTATCTGTATGGAGACCTGTTAAGTCATAAGCAGAATGGAGGACTTCTTCAGTAGAGTCAGTATCTGTATGGAGACCTGATAAGTCATAAGCAGAATTGAGGACATCTTCAGTAGAGTCAGTATCTGTATGGAGACCTGATAAGTCATAAGCAGAATTGAGGACATCTTCAGTAGAGTCAGTATCTGTATGGAGACCTGTTAAGTCATATGCAGAATTGAGGACATCTTCAGTAGAGTCAGTATCTGTATGGAGACCTGTTAAGTCATAAGCAGAATTGAGGACATCTTCAGTAGAGTCAGTATCTGTATGGAGACCTGATAAGTCATAAGCAGAATTGAGGACATCTTCAGTAGAGTCAGTATCTGTATGGAGACCTGATAAGCCATAAGCAGAATTGAGGACATCTTCAGTAGAGTCAGTATCTGTATGGAGACCTGATAAGTCATAAGCAGAATTGAGGACTTATTTAGTAGAGTCAGTATCTGTATGGAGACCTGTTAAGTCATAAGCAGAATTGAGGACTTCTTCAGTAGAGTCAGTATCTGTATGGAGACCTGTTAAGTCATAAGCAGAATGGAGGACTTCTTCAGTAGAGTCAGTATCTGTATGGAGACCTGATAAGTCATAAGCAGAATTGATAAGTCAGAAGCAGAATGGTGGACTTATTAAGTAGAGTCAGTATCGGTGTGGAGACCTGGTAAGTCATAAGCAGCATGGGGGACTTCTTTAGTAGAGTCACTACCGGTATGGAGACCTAATCAATCCTAAGCAGCATTGGGGACTTTTGTCGAGTCAGGATGTAACGCCAATGCGTTTTTGGAACACTGAACCCGCAGGATGAAGGATGTAACGGCAAAGCGTTTTTGGAACACTGAACCCGCAGGATGAAGGATGTAACGGCAAAGCGTTTTTGGAACACTGAACCCGCAGGGTGAAGGATGTAACGGCAAAGCGTTTTGGAACACTGAACCCGCAGGGTGAAGGATGTAACGGCAATGCGTTTTTGGAACACTGAACCCGCAGGGTGAAGGATGTAACGGCAAAGCGTTTTGGAACACTGAACCCCCGCAGGGTGAAGGATGTAACGCAAAGCATTTTTGGAACACTGAACCCGCAGGGGTGAAGGATGTAACGGCAATGCGTTTTTGGAACACTGAACCCGCAGGGTGAAGGATGTAACGGCAAAGCGTTTTTGGAACACTGAACCCGCAGGGTGAAGGATGTAACGGCAAAGCGTTTTTGGAACACTGAACCCGCAGGGTGAAGGATGTAACGGCAATGCGTTTTTGGAACACTGAACCCGCAGGGTGAAGGATGTAACGGCAAAGCGTTTTTGGAACACTGAACCCGCAGGGTGAAGGATGTAACAGCAAAGCGTTTTTGGAACACTGAACCCGCAGGGTGAAGGATGTAACGGCAAAGCGTTTTTGGAACACTGAACCCGGAGGGTGAAGGATGTAACGGCAATGCGTTTTTGGAACACTGAACCCGCAGGGTGAAGGATGTAACGGCAATGCGTTTTTGGAACACTGAACCCGCAGGGTGAAGCACAAGTATGATGTCCAGCAGTGCCAGCTTCGTCTAGGGGAGCAGCTTCGATTGTTTCACTGAGGATCACGACTCCTGGTTGGCAGCTTCAGCTGTGTTACAGCTTCGTCTGCAGATGCAGGTGTAGCTCCGGCTGTGTGCATATTTGCAGGAGGTGGTCACCTTTGTATTTCTGCTGTGTCACGTTTTCCTGAGTGTTGGAGTGTCCTGCAGTACTTGTTGCAGTGCTAAGGTTTTAGAAGTTCTAAGGATTAAGAAGTTATTTTTCTGTTAATTTTTATTGTACTGGGGAGGTTTAATAATACTGTATTTTTCGTGGCTTTATCTCGTTGTCGTAACCTTGTTGTTTTGATTATGTTTATTATAGTTTATGGCCCCATTTTATCCATGCTCAATGTATTTAGGACATGTGTTATAACAGTGCAAAGCTTGCAGTTATTGTTATTATTTTGTACAATATTTACTTTGTTTTGAGGTCCCTTTAAAATTATAGTTCTCGTTAAGAGTGGAAATGGTTGATTATGATTTTTGATTCATTTTTGTGAACTTCTAATTAACTGACTCAAGTCTATGTAATCAATTCTTATTCCCCCCATTTATGTGAAATGTTTTTATTATTGTACTGACTCTCGAAATTCTGCTTTCCCTGAAACCACTGTTATATTTTGTTTACCTTGGTTTTATCTGGTGACTCAGATATAATTCATGATGAATTTAAATTGTGGTTAAGT
>NC_089764.1:35867554-35962251 GCF_040412425.1 Macrobrachium rosenbergii
TCAGTGAATCCATAAGTAGACACACGATGTGAGGGGAATATGCAAGCATATTCAAAGGTTCCTTCAATCAAGCATTAGCTTAACTCCTTTCTTACTTCGAAGAGGAAAGAAGGATGGAGGAATGGAAGCAGACTTCCATTCTCCGCCATGGGGAAGCTTCTGCAAGATGACAGGATACCGAGACAATTAGCTCTAGCTGGGCTGGCATTTCCCAAATCAGGAGCACATGAGAGGAAGCGGGATGAAATTTCTCCTGATGGAATCCATTCCCAGGTCTCAGCAATGTCACTGCCAGCTCCAGAGACTTGTTAAGTATCATTTTATCCAGGAATCTGCAGTAGGAGAACGTCTTCCCGGTCGATACTTTCTCTCTTCCCTCCTCCCTTATGGGAAAGAGGGTGGAAAGAGACACAGTTATGCGCACTTTCCTGGAAGGGTATGAGAGGCTATGTTCCGCAACCTTCTATCGAAGCTTGGGACTTCTTAGGAGTTGAGGGTGGGCTGGCTTGAACTCAAGGTCAAGTCGAGATGACTAAGACCCCAAGGTCTTGGCCATTGTCCAAAGGACAAGGCAGTGCCCTGATACGAACCTTGATTACCGAAGGTTTGTTCCTAAGGGTCGAGCCAACTCGGGACTTACAAAACCGGAGATCCGAATTGGGACAAAGTCCTTCTTCTTAGCACCAGAACTGCCCACAGAGCTGTAGTTGGCCAGACCCTCCAAGGCAAGACGAATTCGTATTCTGTCGAGGCAGGGGAGAAGCTTGGTGTCTCGACCTGAATGAACTTCTCCAAAGAAAAGAGTTCATCTGGTCACGAACACTCTTGGAAGCAAGGACTGCAGTGGCCCCCAACACTCTTGGACCCTCGGGAACTGCAAGGGTTGAGAGTGATGAAGATTATTCATTTGGGGGAGTCACAATCATGTCCCGGGGATCCTCACGCTGATGAATCGGCGCTAAGTTCTCAAAAAAAATGAGGGTGATCGCAACTTGAAGAGGAAGACCCTCACTGCTTCTGAAGTGTGAAACTCCTGTACCTCTCCCTTTGGAGGGAGCCTTGACAGATCCCATGAAACCCTCCTCAGCTACCTGGTTGTACTGCGAGACAATCAGGGGACCTACACCCAAAGCACACCAGGAAGCTGAACTCCGAAGAGCTCTCTCTGTCCGTCTCGCGCCTCTCAGAACAACTGAGAAGAAAAGAGAACAGGTGAGGAGAAAGAGTACCCCTACCTGTCCTGCCAGTAAGACCAGCAGGAGAGGTGGACCATGAGCGATAATCAACCGAAAAAGATTACCGCTACACGGGGGAAGAAGAGTGCTTGTGCCATGGCAAAGTGCTTTCCTGGGAAGAGCAAAAAGTTCACTCAGAGAGAGCCAAGAGCCCGATTCAGAAAAACCAAGTGGGGCCGAGCCGAGCCGAGCCAATCACGCAAATGCGATCCAGACTGGGAGATATGCGGTGGACTGGGAGGCAGGCAGGGCAAGCCAGTCTCGTAAGAGCGACCAGGGGCCGAGCCGCACCGAGCCAATTGCACGAACACAATCGGAACTGGACAGGAAGGAACTCGTCTGCTGTGAACTATTGCTAGTTTCCCGAACTCTAAATTCCTTCGAGGCCGAGGCCCCTCGAGAAGAAGGTTCAAAGGGGAATTCTGTGTCTGCTATCAAGACACAGTATGAAACCCAGCCGAGCAACCAAAGCAGCTGGCAGGCAGTATCAAGACACCTGGCATCTTGGCACCCAGACACCTGACCTCTTGGCTCCCAGACACCTGGGTGTCTCAGCACTTTCTCTCATTTTGTGCCTCTTGTCAGGAGAGCGCTCGTGAGTCATAGAATTCGAGCTACCCATGAGACTCCCAAAAATCAGGAGCGGCTGCTTTCAGTTTCCTAAGAGATCGAAAGAGCCAGGCACAGAACCAGTCTTAGACGCAGACTTCCAAGACTGGCAACAAGGGTGTGGCATCAAGAGGCCGCGCTCTTGCGGCCCCCAAAACGCCAGACCCCACAAGGAGAATGCAAATCAGTTCCTGCCTGAGGGCGGGAAGAGCCAACGAGAGAAACTTGTCTCCTGGAAGAGAGTCAGTCCCTTAGAAGTCCCGCAGGACTCCCGAAGGAAATCTCTTCCCTGCTTCTTCTGGTGTTCGAACCGACAGGATTGAGACACCAGGCTGGGAACCCGACCGAGCACTGGCAAGCACTTAGGGAGCGCTTGTGCTGCTGGCAGAAAGAGCTGAGACACCTGGGTGCCTCGGCTCTTTCTCTCGCACTGCTCCCGAACTGGGCTGAGGAAATACTCTCCAGACCAGATCGGGATACTCGATACTCCATAGAATCTCGAGCACTCAGAGCGGCTCGTGAACGAGCGTCCGAAGCAGGCCCCGTCTTAGAGGCGGAACTCTAGGACTGGGAACGGGATCGCAAACCAAGGCTTGCACGCCCACGGCTCCCAAAACACAAAACCCAGGGCTATGCAAATCGGTTTCCTAACCCAAAGGTCAGGAAGAGCCAACAAGAGACCCACTGCCTCCTCGGAAGGAGGCAGTCCCTAGACGTCCAAGGGAATCAAGGGGAAGAGGCAGCCTTCCTCTCCTTTGGCTGACGGAGGTCTGTCCGATTCCCTGAACCCCCTTGGACCTCGGGAGAAGAAGGGACACAAAACATGGTATCCAGGGCAGTCAGGCAGGAACACAACAGAAGCGGCACAGGACACGACCACCAGGAGAAGCAGCAGGCATGATCAGGACAGTTGATGCAGGAGCTACGGCAGCGGTTCCGAAGGCAGGAGCTACTGCAAAGGCCAGGAACGTCACTTTCCACAGGGCGACTTCCTTCACCTTCACACTGACATCTTCTACAGGATGGTGGACATCGTAACTTCCGGGGCAGCTGGCAGGAACACAGCTGAAGCGGCCCCGGGCACGAGAGCCAGGAGAAGCGGTGGGCATTATCAGGACAGCCAATGCAGGAGCTAAGGCAGCGGTTCGGAAGGCAGGAGCTACTGCAACGGCCAGGAACGTCACTTCCACAAGGCGACTTTCTTCACTTTCACGCCAACATCTCCTACAGGATGGCAAGGGCACGACCACCAGGAGAAGCAGCAGGCACGATCAGGACAGCCGATGCAGGAGCTACGGAAGTGGTTCAGAAGGCAGGAGCTACTGCAACAGCCATGAACATCTCCAAATGAAAATCACCAGCAGCAGGAGCCAGATGCAGGGACTACGGAAGTGGTTCAGAGGCACTGGATGAACGCAAATGAAAATCACCAGCAGCGGATCAGGATGGGAGACCAGGAAGAGCCGCCCAGAGACTGTCATCGAGTTAACAGGAGTGTAACACAGGGAACAGCAGGAGCAGATGGACAACAGATATGCCAGAGGCATTGTCACAGCACACATGAAGGCCAGCAATGATAGCGATCGATGATTAGAGAGGGAAACTCCTCTTGCTACAAGGGGAGCTGCCCTACGCAGCGAGAGGAGGTACTCGAGAAGAGGTCGCCCGACCGCCAGCCTGCATTCCTCGCGGTCTTTGCCCAACGAGCGAGTGAAGAGGGAGAAGGAGAGAGATCTCTACCGAGGGCGAGATAAGGAAGAACCTATGGGGAGAGAAAAGGACAGAGGGGAGGCCACGAAGGGCACTGTGGAAGCGTAACTTACAGTAGATGCCCACAACCTCCCACCCGCCCCGTAACTCTCTTAGCACAAAGTGGCGAAAACAACACTCAGCACAAGTAGGAAGAAGTAGTCATGCCCTTGTACACGGAGGGTGGGAGCCCAAGAAGGGAAGCGAACTCTTACGTCCCAATTAATGTAGGGGAGAGAAGATATTACATCCCAATCTAGTGTCTCCGAACATACAGCGGAACGCCTTCAGTATCTAAATACAGTAAAGGGCTACTGGAAGAGAAGCATTACCACTCGGTTACGCTCCTTTAAATACGCCCTTGGTCGTCCAACCCAGCACACAGCGCAAGGGAGCGACAGCTATGCAAGGTTATCACAAATCGTGGGTTTGTACTAATAAATATCAAACACACGTAATATACACAGAAAAATACATTAGAGCCCACCGGGATAATAAGAGCTTAACGACAGTCAGGCAGAGAGATCCGAAACCACGTCTGCAACGCATGACGGCTGAAAGCAAACTGGAATGTTTACATCCGGGCAGGCGGGTATTACCTGGCAGTAGTTACTGCCTAACCATCTTGCTCAAGAGTTAAACGGCCGTTTTCAGCCTACGCTGAAAGTAATTCCTAATTCCTAATGTAAAGGACCGACGGTTTGTATATCGTGTCGGAACAACTTAGCTTTAAGGTATAGTGCAGCTAAACAGCCAAGATAGTGAATTACATGCATATAAAAACATAATACATATTTTCTGAATACAGTATAAGCTTAGAGTAAAATATATTCACCTTTATTTACAACTAAATATAAGATGCAATGGGGTCTGTTGCTCTGATTTAAAATTTTGCATGGTAATATATCATCAGTTCTAAAACAATACATATTCATAATGACAGCAAAGGTGCTTGATACAATAGGGAAGCACAAATTATTCAAGTGACTGACATAGACATTCTCAAAAGAAATTGTCAAAATAGTTTTTAATATAATAATTATTATCATGAAGTACTTCTATAAGAACTCTTATGTTAAAATACTTATCTCTTATAAAGCTAGCTCTTTATACAAATAAAGGCACATTTTCACCTCTATCTCTAAAGCCTCCCACTTCATCCACTCCTAAAATACATGTACTTACCATTCCTGAGACAAGTAATGAGCTGTTTGTGAGAGCCCCCATAAAACGGTTCAATAATAAGTAGCTTAGCACCAGGCGGAAAAGTGTCCTCTACGCCAGCTCCACCCCAAGATTCGCTTCCATCCTCAGTATCCATAACCTGATCTTCTATGGATCCTTCTGTTTCTGCATCGCTGTCTACAGCAGGTATAACCGTCGCAGCAGGGGCGGGCAACGGAGCCGCCGGCACTATAGCTGGTGCTCCAGAAGGTCGATTGCTAGCTGCGCCTACAAAGGATTGCTTTGCATTACATACCTATCAAAGTAAAGCTTAAAACAGTTGAACTACAGACAAAATATACAGATAAAATACTGATATATTCAATAACACTCACAGAATGAGACCTTCGTACATAACTTTAAAATTAAATCACAGTTTACTATTTTCATATCATTGAAGAATTTACCCAAGACTAAGATAAAAAAAATCTTAATATCCACTGGACTGGCCCAAAGGGCTGATTCTTATCTAATCATGCACACACACACACAAACTCTTGCCTTCTTTTCTGTAATTTTTTATTTCCATATCCTTTTATATATAAAATGTCAAAAAATTATATACAAGATATAAATCACAAGAGAAATTCACAAACTCCCCAGCTGAATCTACAGACACAAACTTGTATTAGGCGTTTTATGAGAATATGATCTTGTTAAACTATAGAATTTTAAAAAAAATGTCATTTTATCCCCCTCACAGGAACAGAATTTTTTCAAAGTCCCTATCCTATCATGGGGGGATGAGTACCGCAACCCCCTGCGAATAGCTAAAATCCGCGAATACTTAAAACCCCTCTAAAAACACTCAGAACTGCCTATTTTGATAGTTTAAACACAAAAAAACTCTAAAAATGCTTATACTTGAGTATTTTAATAGTTTAATCACAAAAAGTGCATTTAGTCATTAAGAGATATGAAAATACAGTAATTAGTGAATATTTCTCAGTGAAAAACACTGCGAATGGGTGTATTTTCTTCGAGTAATGTGTAGATACGTTCCACAGAGAAATCCGCCAATAGGTGAGTCCGCGAATAGTGAGACCGCGAATACAGGGGGTTTACTGTAGTGAAGAATAAATGAGTGTTTTCGGTTGTTGGAAGAGGGATGAGGGTCGTTAGTTGGAGTTTGTTTACGGCGCTGTCTGTCTGTGAAATGTGAAGATTTTTCGGTTTTGGGGGAGTCTTTAGTCAGAGCTAGTGCCGGTCAGTGGTTTTGTGTTGGACAGTTTTTTTGTATGTTTTTCTGAGAGTTGTTAGTTTTTCTTGTTGGTGTGCTGTTATTTTGTGTGTGTATGGTTCTGTTTCTTTTTTTTTATATTTCCTTTTTGTTAGAGTCTGTTTTGTTTTGTTTGTGTTTGTGTGCTGTGTTGGCGACCGTGGACACCTTATCCATCTCCAGCAACCGAGGATCAGGGTGAGTGTTGTTGTTATATGTTCTATGTATCTGTGTTTGTTTGTTTTTTGTGTTTTTGAATTCCGCCACATTAATATTGGTGCCCAACGTGGGGCTGTTGTTGCAATTGCAATTAAGATTGTGGTGGTGGGTAGTGTGACTAAGAGGTCAGGAGGATGGAAGAGGAACTGGTGAGGTTGAGAGAGGAACTCCAGGCTGGCAGGCTGGAGGAGAATGGGAGGTTGAGGGGTGAGAATGAGAGATTGAGGAGTCAGTTGGAAGAGATGGGGAATGCTAAGAAGTGCAAAAGAAGAAATGAAAGGGGAGATGAAAGAGTCAGAAGAGAGAATGGAAGAGAGAAGATGGATAAAAAGTTGGAGGGAATGATGAAAGGTGTGGAAGAAATGGTGAAAGGTATGTTCAAGGGTGTTTTTGGAGAAGGGGCTGTTGGAGGCAGGTTCTCTGGAACGTGTGAAGGGGCAAGAGAGAAAGAAAAGGAGGAAGAAGTGAATGGAAGCGTGAGTGATGAAAGTGATATGGGAATAGGAAGTAAGAAACGAGGAATGAGAGGCAGGGTAAGGAAAAGGGGAATGAAAAGCAAGGGAAGGAACAGAGGGAAGTAAGGATAAGTCAGGGGAAGAAAAAGGAAGAAGGGAAAGGAAAGGAAACTGGTAAGAAGGGGTAAGGAAGTGGAAAGGCAGGAAAGAAGGGAGAGGGTGAAGGCAGTAGTGATAGTGAGGTGGATGGAGGAGTGGATAAAAGTGGATAAAAAGAGGGGAAGAAGAGTGTAATGAGTAAGATGAATGTAAGTGCAGAAGTGGACTCTTTGTATTCGGAAGAGGGTATGAAAGGACAGAGTGAAAGTAGCGAAAGTGAGAGTGAAAGTGAGAAAGAAGTGAGAAAGGCTATGTATGTGAGGGAGGTACCCCGGTGTGAAAAGTATAATGAGTATGGAAGTAGGGATGTGCATGATTTCTTTAGGGAGTATGAAAGGTTTTGTCAGGATAAGTATGGGGAAAGTAAGAGAGTGTGGGCACGAGAATTAGGAGAATATTTGACTGGGTTTTTGCTTGATATGTATAGGGTTATTATGAGTGTGGGGGATGTTGAGTATGACAAGGTGAAAGCTAGACTAGTTGAGCAAGCGAGGCGTATGAAAGCGAGTGTTAAGTATAAGAGGAAGAATGAATTTGATGAGGCAAGAATGAAAGCTGGGGAAACCTTGTCACTGTATGCTTGTAGGCTGGAGACGTTGGCAAGGAAGAAGTTTGGGGATGATGGGATAGATGAATGTAAGGAGTTAGTACGGAAGTTGTTAGGGACAGTGCCAGATGGAGTTAGAGAATTTGTGAACTTGAAGCGGAAGGAGAAGAAAAGATGGACGAATGAAAGGTTGACTTGGGGAGAAATTTTGGAAATTGTAGAAGATTATGAGCTTGACAGGGTTATAAAAGAGAGCAGAAGTGTAAGTGTAAGGGCTGGGGTAGATGAGAGAGTACCAGAGTTTGGAAGCTTTAGGGATGCAGTGTTGAGGGGCCCAATGAGAATGGCCGATAGTGTAATAGATAGGAGTGTAAGAGCAAGTAATGTGGAGGTGCCAGTGAGGATGAATGGTGGGTTTGTAAGGGAACAACGGGTTGGACGGGTTAGGGATAGTAGTGTACAAAGGGGAAGGTCGGTGAGTGGAAGTCGAGCGAAGTGTTTTAGATGTGGAAAGGAAGGACATACAAAGAATGAGTGTAGGTGGGCTTTAGGAGCGTGTTTGGTGTGGGCAATCGGGACATTTGGTAAGGAGTGTACGAAAGATAGGGGTTAAATGCTACAGGTGCGGACAGGTGGGTCATATTGCTAATGGTTGTAGGGGTACCCGAGTGAATGTAATATGTGGCAACTGTGGTAAGAATGGGCATTATGCGAGAATGTGTTCAGAACCGAGAGCGAAGTGTGACGAATGTGGAATGGAAGGGCATGTATCAAGTGTATGTAGACGAAAGAGGGTGACTGTGACAGCGAATTCGGGAAACTGAGTGTGAAGGGGTTCAAATGGGTGGATCCTCCAGGATGCAAGCGGTGCGTGTGATGCATGTACGTGAGTATGGGTTGTTGCATGAGGGAGGTTTTGCTGGAAAGACTGACGAGTGCATGAGTGTGCAAGTGTGTTGTATTTTTGTGTGAGGAGTAAGATTGATTGCCTTAGTAGATACCGGGTGTAGTATGAATGTCATTATTTATGAATGGATGTAGTTTGAATTTAAGAATGGATGTGAGAAATTGAGGAATACGTGTGAGATTAGGAACTGGGGAAGTAAGAGAGGATTGAAATTTAGGGGTAGCAGTGGTTGGAAGAGTGTGTGTGAACGGTTAGAAATTGGGGGGGTGTAGTGATGGATGAAAGTGATTTTTGTGTGATTGAGAGTACGAATGATAAATATGATATTTTATTGGGATGTGAGTTTTGAAAAATGAGTTTTTAATAGCGCATTTAAATATTTTATTGGGATGGTGGTAAAAATGTCCTAGTATGAATGTAATTGAATTATGTATGAAAGGGGATGTGTTTGGGGATTTGTATTTGGGGGAGGATGGTAGCCTGGTTGAGCGTATTTATGCGCAAATATATAAATACAAATTTTCCATTCTGATTTTACACCTAAAAAAAAATTGGGATCTTTGAAGAGAGTAACTAAGGGTAGATAATTGTACACCCACTGAAGAGCCTGTAAAGTGCCACATGAGATTGGAGAAGTTGTGAGTGAAAGTGGCATGGCCGGATAGCCTCATAATATCTGGATAGCCAACAATGATAGGTGTGATGTATATGTGGTTGAGGAATAGACATGCAAAATAAATTAGTCAGGAGTGGCTGAAAACCTTTGGCATGCATGTGTGATTTTACATGAAAGCATGGTTTCATGAACCATGGCATGAAATGCATTTTCATAGAGTTTTGCTCATTAAAAGGAAATGCATTTTTCATACATAAATAAATTAGTCATGGGCAAATGTGTGTGTATATGATGGGGTTTTGAACATGGAGATCCGAGGGTATATATAACGTCATTGCCGAGTGTCAGGAAGAAGCGAGTCCGAGGAATATGTGAGGGAGATTGCGTGGGAATATTACGTACGTTGGTGAATGTGGATGATGAGAGGTACGTGAAGGTACGGCAGGTGATGACAGGTGATTTGAAAGGAGCTAATGATTGGACGTATGAGGAGTTGAAAGAAAGAGTAAAGGTAGATGAAAATGTAAGTGATAACGTAAGAGAACGATTGAGGAGAATGTTGTGGGATAGGCAGGGGGCGTTGAGTCGTGGAGACGAGGATTTTGGGGATCAAGCTTCCGAATTTAAAATAGTTCTGGAAGACGACACCCCCATATATCAGCGTCCCCGACATTTTTCTCCGTCTATCAATCGTGAGATAGAGGAGCAGTGTGAGGAGCTTGAGAGGGTGGGAGTGATTGAAAGGAGTACGAGCGCCTGGAATAGCCCCATTGTACCGGTACGTAAGCCAGATGGAAGTTTGCGAATGTGTGTGGATTATCGGAAGGTGAATGAAGTAACTGTGAAAGAGCGATTCCCGATGAATGTGGTGTCTGATTGTGTGTACAAGATGAATGGAATGAAAGTGTTTACAAAATTAGATCTGGTAAGGGGCTATTACCAGATGCCTCTGGAGGAGGGGAGCAGGCATATTACGGCCTTTTCTAGTGGTTCCTGCCACTACCAGTTCCGAAGATTAAGTTTCGGACTGGCTAATGCGCCTGCTGCCTTCCAAAGGGCAATGAATGTGGTTCTGGCTGGGTTTGATCGCAAGAAGGTAACTGTTTTTATAGATGACATTTTGATTGCGAGTGAGACTGTAGAAGAGAATATGGAACTGCTTGAACGAGTGTTAGAAAGGTTGGAAGAAGTAGGAATAAAAGTAAAACTTGAAAAGTGTGCTTGGTTGGCTGGGGAGGTGGAATTCCTAGGGCATATGGTGAGTGGAAGAGGTGTAAGGAAGAGTGATAAGTTCGTGAATAAGGTAAGGGAATTTCCACGTCCCCGGACCGTGCGTGAGTTGAAAGGATTTTTAGGTTTAATTGAGTTTGGAAGGAAGTTTATAAAAGATTGTTCAGGGATCGGGAAACCACTTACTGAATGGACGGGAAGAGAAATCGTGTAAGATTGAAATGGGATGAGCGAATGATCGAAGCGTTCGAGAGATTGAAAGAGGAGGCTGCAAGAGACGTGACGTTGGCTTTCCCGGACTATAGTGAGAATGCGAATAAACTAGAACTGTATACGGATGCAAGTAAATATAGTATGGGAGGATGCTTGGTACAAATGCAGAAGGCGAATGGGGAGAACAATTGAGAGTAATTGCGTATGTGAGCAAGGCGTTTGGAAAGGCAGAGTTGAAATATTCGGTGATTGAAAAGGAATTGGCTGCAATAAGGTTTTGTGTGAAAGCGTTGAAAGTATTTTTGTATGGGGTAGATTTTGTGATACGGACGGACCATTGACGCTAGTATATATGGTTAAAAAGGAGAGTGTGAATGCTAGAATTGCGAGAACGATAGAGGATTTGAATGAGTTTAGTTTTAAGGTAGAGTATGTACAAGGTAGACAGAATATTGTTGCAGATGCTATGTCGCGTATGTGGACTGAACGAGATGATAGGGTTAGGAGCGACTGGGACCCGGACCAAGTACCTGTAGGATTTGTGGTAAAGCAACAGTATGTAGGGGAGGAATCGAGTGTGGGAATGTCTGTTTGGGGGGTTGAGTAATTTGGAAACAAATGGGTTGATTGACGGAGTACCTGCAAGCATGAACGAGTTACGTGAAAAGGTGATGAATGAGATGCCGGAAGGAGGAGTGCGCGAGGAAGGAAGGGAATTAGATGAGGAGGAAAAGTTAGTGAAAGTGTTGTTGGTAGTGGCTGAAATGTTTAAAATTACAGTACGATTGTTCTTTGGATGGAATAGGCCGGTGGAGTATAAAGGAAGGGTGAATGAAAATGGTACGAATGTGATTTTAAATGTTCACTGTGGAAAGGATACTTGTAGCTGGCTGGTTAAGAAAGGTGATTGTGGGGAAAATGAGGGAATAAGGGGTAGGGTTGAGGATATCGTTGAAGATGAATGCGATGAGGATGGTTGTGAGGAAGCTAAGCAGGTGAATGTAGCCGTGAGAGCGTGTATGCATGAAGCGAAAGGTAAATTAGTAACGAATGTAGTGGTGGATCAGAATAAATATTGTAGTTTGGTAGACACGGGAGCACAAGTGTCGTTAGTGAGTAGTACAGTAGTTAGTGAATTGGAAAGGTGCGATTGGGATATAAAAAGAAAATCAACGAGTGTAAGGATACATGGTTTGGGACAAGGGAGTGTGTTAGTATGGGAGGAGGTACAATTAAAAATTCAGTTAGGGGGATTTGAAATAATACATAATTTTGTAGTCATGGATGAGAATGATATGCCAACATGTTTTTTATTAGGAATTGATTTTATGAGAATGCATGATATAAGTGTGGATGTCGGGAGGGAATTTTAGGAAAGGGCGGCAGGGAAATAACGAAGGTTAAAGGAGGGGATGTGTCTAAAACTAGTTTTGTAGGTATGGTAGATATTGCAAGGAGTGAAAATGATTTGTTGAGTGAAGAGGAAATTAAGCAGATGCAAAATCAGTGCATGAAAATAAATATGTTAAGAGAGTGTGTGTTAGGGGGTGTAAGAGTAGGAAGTTGGCCGTCTGAGTTAGAAGTGTATAAGCGAAGTGCTAAGAGATTTGTTGTATGTAAAGGTATAGTTTATTTTTTGCATCAGGAAGGAATATGGGATGGGGAAGTGTATGTGCCAGTATTTTTCGGAAGACGCAGCCGTGGGTATGTGTTTATTGGTGCATAATAGGTTTGGGCATCTGGGGAAAAATAAATTATGGGAATGTATGAGAGAGAGATTGTATGTGCCTGGATTGAGTAAAATTTGTGCGGATGTAGCGATTACGTGTGCGGACTGTCAGAAGGGTAAGTATCAAAGTGTGCATGCGAATCCACCTGTGTTGCGATTGCAGATGAAAGAGTTATTTGAGATGGTTGTGATTGATTGTGTGTCGTTGCCTGTGACTGCTAGAGGACATGTGGGAATGGTTGTAATGGTAGATCATTTGAGTAAGTTTGCATATGCGGTAGCGATTCGGAACAAAAAAGAGTGAGACTGTAGCGAGAATGGTGGGTCAAGTGATGTTGCCAATGTGTGTGTGCAAGCCGACGCGAATGTTGAGTGACAATGGGCCTGAATTTGTTGGATGGGAGTTTGAGCAAATGTTGCGTGATTGGGGCATAGAACATGTGTACTCTACGCCGTATATGCCCAGTGCGAATGGATTGGCGGAACGAACGGTGAAACGTTGACAGAGATATTACGTATGATGAGTGAATGTGATAATGATTGGGATGTAAACGTTGGGGCGAGCGTTGTGGGTATACAACGCCACCGTGCATAAGGGTATTGGTATGTCTCCGTGTAAATATGTGTTAAATTTTGAAAAGATAGTGAGACCGAGATTGGGTCTATCTGAGAATGATAGGGAGGTATGGAAGAAGGCGCATGAAAGGTTTGAAAGTTACAAGGTGGGCGAGAAAGTGTTGAAAGAAGTAATCGAGAAAGGGCGGTTGAATGTAAATAAAGTGCGTGAAAAATTTGAGGGTCCGTATGAAGTGTTGGAAGTTGGTCCCAGTGGGCTTAGTTATGTTGTAGGGGAAGTATGTGTAGATGGTAGTGTGAGAGAAATGCGAGCGCATCACAACCAATTGCGTAGATGGAAGGATGTACCGGAATATGTGAGAGAGAATGGGGTGTATAAATGGTTGAAATCGAATGTGGGTGAACCAAGTATGCATGAGAGCTTGTGTATGGAGGATCAGCAATTTGTTTTGATAGAGTATGGTAAAACGTAAGAAAGGGAAGAACGTAAGTAAACTGAATGGTCGTAAGTTGTGTGATAGGGGTGTGAGTGCCAAAGTGGAAATGAGTGATAAAGCGTGTAATACGGATGAATGGGATGGTATGGATAGAACGTATAGCATATGCGGGTTTGATATAACTGAGTTGACTGAACGTGTAGGGGTTAGTGAACGGTTGGAGGTGAGCGAAAGTGTAAGAGTAAGAGAGCGTAGCAGTGATAGACGAGTGATTGAAAGCATGAATGAATCGTTGCAAGAATTGGAAAGGTCAATGAGCGAATGGTGGGTTAGTTGAAGAATTGGGGAGGTATTTGGGAACGAGTTAGAGGGTATAGATGAGATTGTGGATGAAATTGAGAGTGGTAATAGTGAAGAAGATAGCGTGAATCTGAGAGAGAATGGAGGAGAAAATGTAAATCTGAATGTTGCTGGAAGAGAGAATGAGTCTGAGAGAATGATTGCGTGCCCATGAACGCGATCTAGAGGACCTGCTAGTGAGCATCCGTGGGTGTTGCGTAAGGCAATTTGAATGAGTGTGAAAGGTGTTGGTTGGGAAATGCTAAAAGGGGGAGAAATATAGAGGGATGAATAAATTTGTTTTTATTTAGCATTTCCCAACGTTTTTGAGAGAGAGAGAGAGAGAGAGAGAGAGAGAGAGAGAGAGAGAGAGAGAGAGAGAGAGAGAGAGAGAGAGAGAGAGTGTAATTGTCGTTAGTGAGTGCTTCGGTTGTTGGAAGAGGGATGAGGTCGTTAGTTGGAGTTTGTTTACGGCGCTGAGAATGTGAAGGATTTTCAGTTTTTGTTGAGAGTCTTTAGTCAGAGCTAGTGCCGGTCAGTGGTTTTGTGTTGGACAGTTTTTTTGTATGCTTTTCTGGGAGTTGTTGGTTTTTCTTGTTGGTGTGCTGTTTTTTTGTGTGTCTGTTCCTTTTTTTTTTTTTTTCTTGTTTTAAGTTTTTGTATTTCCTTGTTGTGTTTGTGGTTGTGTTTGACCGTGGACCTTAATCCATCTCCCAGCAACCGAGGATCAGGGTGAGTGTTGTGTGTTCACGGGGGTTGCAAGAACCTGTCAGTTAACTTGACATATTGACATAGACCACAAAGGGGAGGTTATGTTGCCTAGAGATGGTCAAGGATACTGAAAAATCTCTCTCTCTCTCTCTCTCTCTCTCTCTCTCGCTCTTTCTTTTTCCTTCATAAAGCATTAATTTCCATCTTTTGATATCTAACATAAGAATAGCTTCTCTCTCTCTCCTTCCTAAGTTATTCTCTCTTTCTTTATCATAATATATATAAGAACAAACACCCTTCCTCTCTCTCTCACGCCAAAGGATACTCAGAATGTGAGATATAGATAGACAGATAGATAGATAGGGAGAGTGGTTGACAGAAAGATATACTCCCTCTCTCTCTCTGTTATTGGCTGGAAGGGTTAGAAGTACGTACATATATACTTTTAAGGGTAAAATGTTTAAGACGACTTTGAATTTATATCAATGATATCATTTCAAAGATTACTACAGTGATAGTTTAATAGTTTACGGTATATTTGATGTAGGATGCTAGTTTAAGGTATACATTTTGTATCTGAACTTTCAAGACAGGCAGTTATAAGCATTTTTAGAGCTGGGTGCTAACTATTCGCAGATTTTAACTATTTGCGGGGGCTTGTGGTACGCATCCCCCACGAATACAGGGGGATTACTGTATTAAGATTTGCTTTTTTCCCCTTTTCATATTTAACTCTCTGGACCTTGCTTCTGTAACCACCTCAGGTCCCTAGCTGGATATTAACTGCTTGCATTCTATTTTTAATTATCATTGTTTAATATTTTTACTATTATTCTCAATATTAGTACTGTCATTATTACTACTTCAGCAACTGTGCAGATACTGCTGATTATCATTTTATCTTGTGTACCTAGATTGTGCATATTGTATTGTCTCTACTTTGTACATTCCACGTATACAGCCCCGTGCTGAAATAAAGAATATTGTTATTTCATTATTATTGTTAAGATTACCTTAACTCTAATTAATTTCTTACCTGCTGTGTTTCTGAGAACCTCAGCATTTCCTGATATGCTGTACTGCCATCCCGATCTTAGCTGAGCAGAAAAACCTGGAAGACCAGCCAACGGGAGGCGAGTGAAAAACGGATGCGCTAACGGAGGGACGGTTGGCACTATACCTGTAGTTACAGCCGCATGACCTGCATTACTAGTTGGGGTATTATTGGTAGAAGACCCACTACCATGACTAGATCCACGTCCCCCAGTGGCACCGTTCACCACAGCAGTGCCAGAGGGTCCAGCAATAGGCAGGGTGCCTATTGGAGGAGGAAGAGGAGTATTTGCAGGAGGAGAACCAGCATTGGAGCCAGATCCTCCCAGACTGGCAAGAAAAGTGGCCTCTGGCCCACCTACAACACCAGTCATGAAACTTTTTATCTTACTAATGTCAGACTTACTTATGGCTTTCTTAACATCAATTGGTCGTCCTTTGATAGAATGATTACGAGTCACTGAAAAAAAAAATAGACTCTTCAGAAGCTCCTCTTCTGTATATGGAAACAATTTTTTGGGTAATACAAAAGAAAAAATTTTGTAAAAAATTAAAATAAGGGAGAATAAGTTCAAGACACAAACAACACTGAAAATTAACCATTATAAAAATACACAAAACCTTCTGGCAACGATTTCATAATGTCCTATTGAAGTTGTCAATGTTAAATTCTCTTTACATTCATCATATATCTTAAAAATTCAATGGGTACTATTAACACTTTCCATATAATCCATTAATTGGGACAAAACAAGAATTTTTTGCCAAATCTTTTTCTAGGAAAGTCACCACACATGCAATAAAATTAATACTTAGAGTGTAACAAAATACCAGCATTTTCCCAAATTACATTATACTACATAATAATTTTTGAAAAGCGTGAAAGATTTTGTATATAAAAATACATTTAAACATGCAGTATAAGCAAAAAGATTAAGACTTTATCAAATTGAAAGACAAATGTTAATATTTCATTTATAATCCACTAATCTACCAAAAAAACTTCAATATCACTTACGCAAGACTTTATCTACTGGATCATAGTCATTGAAATCCACAAACGCAAAGCCTCGATGTCTCCCACTGGTCTTATCGTACATAATATTGACACATGTGACTCGTCCAAAGTGTTTAAAATATGATTCTAGGTCATCTTCTTTTACATCCTAAAATAATGCAATGACAACAAATCAAAAATGGTACAGATGGGTGAGAACATGGAATTTTTATGGCGACCTTCATTCCTCAATTCTCTCAGCACATCAAAAAAAAATGGACAGGTAGATAACACTTCACTTACAAAATAAAACCTTACTACCACAGAAAAATTAAAATTTTCAAGCTAAAATAATTATATGGATACTTACCAATAAAGTTAGCTTATATCTTTGTGTCATTAGGTGCGATTGGCATTCAAAATTAAACAAAATAACCCTTGGCTAACATGTCTCTATAATCACCTGTTTCCCACCAGATGGCACTGGAGTGTTTACGTTCATCAGAATTCTTCATGACCACCCACTAAGATGTGGGGAGGCTGGGTGGCTTTCCACTTTAACAACAGGTAATTATCCAAATAATCATTTTATCATGAAAATTTTCATTATTTGGAATGGATCTTACCTACTGTTAGAGTGAGCTGATTACCACACTGAATGAGGATGGTGGGTTAGTGCAGCCAGAGAAACAATGTTCAGCCAAGAGAACTAAAAAAAAAGCCTTTTAATGAAGGGAATAAAGCTTCTCAACATTCCTGCCTGTTGTGTGATCCTTACTGGCAAGTACTGTCGCCAGATGGAACAAAAACAGGGCTTAAGGCCCTTGTAGCGAGACTTGCCAGAGGATCCTTACAGGGGAAAAAGAACTCTGTCGTGTAGAGTACCAGTGGCTTCTGTGCCTGAGTTGAAAGCCCATAACTGACAGTCCAAAGCAATGAAAGAAAAGAGAGAGGTTGCCACTAGAACAAAGCCCACATACAAGAAAGGGCTTGAAGCTCACGAACACACTTTGCCACAGCAAGAGCTGAAAGAAAGGTGTCTTCAACATTCTTAAGTGATGCCTTATCAAAAGGCTCAAACTGAGGTTATGTTAAATATGAAGGACGACATTTAAATTTCATTGTAAACCATGGTAGGAAGATTTAAATTTCCAGCATAAAAGATAGAAAACCTCTTCAAACTTTAAACTGTGACCGATATTCCAGTCGGCATGATGCAGAAATGAATGCAATGTAAAGCAGTATCCTTTGATCGCTGTGACAGACAAATGCTTTGTGTACCTGAGATACTGGCAGAACTTAAATCCAGATATCTAGTGAACGGGTGCTGGATATCACTCTGGACAAGCACCAAGATCAGTAAACTGACCACTGTTATTGATACACAAGTCTAACAGTGGAGGGCACATTAAAGGATACACTTCCAAGATCACTTCTGTTGTTTAGATTAAGCTAGCAACATGCCAGCACATCACCTAGGTTGGTTGGTTCCTCAGAGCTCACTCTATCAACACAGTTGCCAGTACAATACTTTGTTCGTGTTGGGTGCAGAGCCCTCTAACACTAAACAGGTTCCTAGCTTTCTCTTTCAACCATTCATCCATTTCCCAAATGGCTCTACTTCCATGATAACGAACCTTACCATAATCAGAGTTAACTACTCACTCGTTTTAATAGGAGCCAAGGTAGAAGTAAACTAAAGAGCACCGGTCAACAGATTCATCTTCAGCAAGGACTTAAATACTAAAGGAGAATCAGCTAAATCATGGTTGAAACCCCTAGAGTCTCTTGAGGCAAAAAATGGCAGAGAGGGTAACATACCATGGAACATCAGCAATGACGTCATGGAATCACTCATCTTCATCTCAATAAAACCTCAATAGCTAGGCTAACACACACACACACGGCAATCATGCACAACCAAAACATTCAGTTTCCACAACTCATTCCTATACAGCCTAATACTTTCATCTCTGCTTGGTGTGCATGATATAATGCACAAACAGAAAACAAGCGCTTTACTGTACAAGAGAAAATAAGCAAGAAATAGCCAACATTATTACCACCGCCAATTTACGCTGTCTGCATAAGGACATGGCACGAAGAATTCTGACAAGAACGTACACATTCCAACGCCACCTGTGGGAAACAGGTCTTTCCAGAGACAGTCCTAGCAGGTTTGCCAAGAGTTATTTGGTTTTATTTTGAATGCCAATCACACCTAACGGCGCGAAGATATAAGCTAACTTTAACAGTAGGTAAGATCCATTCCAAATAATACAAATTTTCATAATAAAATTATTTCAATACTTACCAAACATTCATCTAGCTAAACTTTAAGAATGCAGTAAAGAAAGAATTTCATTTATCCCTGGAAGGACTGGAAGGCTGCCTGTTTTCTACTTTGTCACTTGCAAGAGGCTTGAACAAATTTCAACTTTCCCAGTCCTTTTTCTCTTTGCCCACTAGATTGTGGGGAGGTTGGAGGGGGTTATGAGTGTTTGGTAAGTACTGAAATAATTAACTTTATGAAAATTCATATGACTTTATTTCATAAACCTTACCAAACATTCATCTAGCTAAATACCATACTGATGTGGATGGAGCTAATGAACCCTCATACTTATCTCTTAACAGCCAAACAACCCAACCGACTGGAAATTAAAGGAACACCATCCTTACAAACACTCTTGCCTAAAAAGGACTCTTCAAAGCTAGTAGTGCCTCTATTTGAAAGGATCAGTGAATGGTGTAGTTGGTGGGATATGAGGCTGAACTCCAGCAAAACAAAAACACTACAGTGTTGATTAGCAGACCTCATATAGATTTCCCAACCTCCTCCCGTTCAGGTCGATGAAACTTTGCTGAATGAGTCTGAAGCTTTACCTATTCTAGGTGTAACTTTTGACTCACATCTACCTTTTGAGAAACATCTAATGAAAGTTTCAGCAAATGCAGCACGAAAGTTAGGTATTGTTCGTGAGGCCTCATTTATTTATAATACTGATAAAATCAACGCAATCTGTTTTAGATCATTTGTGCTTCCTTTACTAGAATACTGTTCTCTGGTATGGATGTTTGCTTCTGCCATAGATTTATCTCTTTCCGATAGAGCAGTTCGTGGTGGTAGGTTTCTGTTTCCTAATGGTAGCAGTTATGACTTGGACCATTGACAGATGGTCTCTTGTTTGTCACTTTTTCATAAGTTGTATTTCAACAGAGTTCTTTCACATTCACAATTGATCCTCGATCCCCTTTACCTACCGAGGGCTACCAGATTCACTGAACAGCAGCACCAATATGCAGTAAATGTGCCTCGCTGTTGAACTTCTCAGTTCCCGAGGTCCCGTATTCCTCACAACGTTGGACTATGAAACAGCCTCCCCGAGGATGTCGTGCAATTACAGCTTCAGAAGTTAAGCAAAGATGCAATGCATTAGTACCCTGATACTATTTCGCCTTGCATTGTAATACATTTTTATTAATTTATTAATTCATTTTTTCTTTTTTAATATGTGGGATCTCCTCTTTGTGTATTTCCCTTTACCTCCTAGTTCCTCGTTGGGCAGGTGGGTTCCGTTCTCAGCTAGCACTCTGCTGGCCGCGAGTTCGAATCTCCGACTGGCCAATGAAGAATAAGAGGAATTTATTTCCAGTGATAGAAATTCATTTCTCGGTATAATGTGGTTCGGATTCCACAATAAGCTGTAGCTCCCGTTGCAAGGTAACTAACTGGTTCTTAGCCACGTAAAATAAATCTAATCCTTTGGGCCAGCCCTCTCTAGGAGAGCTGTTAATCAGCTCAGTGGTCTAGTTGAACTAAGGTATACTTAACTTTACCTCCTCTTACTTCTTCCTAATGAACACCATATTCTTTGGAAGCTTGAATTCAAGTCAATGGCCCCTGTGGGCTTTTTTTATACGAATCCGTTTCATCTTCTGAATAATAATAATAATAATAATAATAATAATAATAATAATAATAATAATAATAATAATAATAATAATGGACTGGTTAAGCAACATTGGGGTCGGTCAGTTGTTGGATAGGTGACTGCTCTTCTCGCCGTTGATTCCTTGGGAAGGGATCTTCACCACAATTTCCTCAGTATATCGGCAGTAAATGAGTACCTATTCCTGTTGGGGTACGGTCCAGCTACGGGTTAAATAGCAAAACTCAGCAATGATGGAAAGAAAAGAAAGATTAAACGACCAACAACGTAAATGGAACCTCTGGCAACAGAGGAGCTTCGTCAGGCAGTCAGGTATACAGTCCAACTGACAAGGAGGATGGTCAGGTACTTGGAGGTCGTCATCCATCAACTGACCACCACCATGACAGTAACCAGCAACCACAGACTGGAGCTGCAGAGACAAACCAGAAGAAGAAAAGAACAAAAGAAAATAAGGAAATATGGTGAAGCTACATCAGAAGCAACCTAACTGAAACAGGATACAGAAAAAGATTGGTCAACATCTGGAATGAGAGAAATAACACCCCTCAAACAGAACGGAGGCTGGCAGACCAAGTAAGGGACATAAAGAGAAAGAACTGGCTTTCCACAACAGAAAGAGACGAACTGGGAAGAAATAATACCCAGCAACGAAGGACAAGAAGACGAACTAAAAGACGACGCCACAGGAGACAACAGGAATGATGAGCTACCAAACAAAGGCACACGAAGAAACACTGAAGAAGTAACAGAGAGGTCCCAATAGGCGGAAAAGGCCAGACAATGGATGAAGCCAGATAAGGAAAGAGCAAAGATCCCCTCCGTGAAAGTCTACAACACAAAGGAACTAAGGGAGAAAACAAGTGAAGTTAATGAAATAACGAGGCTAATACACACCACCAGTATCACAGAAACAAATAACCTGGCATAAGCAGGAGCAAGACTAGTAGTAGAACTCATGGGGATACAAACACCAACACCACCACCATCACAACCAACCCAACAGAAACCAAAACAGCAACCTCCTTGGAAATGGCGCCTGGAAAAACAAATCATGGCCATGAGATCTGACTTGAGTAAACTGAGAGAGATAGCAGGAAAGAGGTTAAGAAGCAAGAAAACAAGATAGGAGCTGAATGAGAAATTCAAAGTACAGGAGAAGGGACTACACAATGCAACAGAAGGTATAAAACAGAGGCTTAAAACCAGAGCACATATGATCCAATGGTATATAAACAGGAATAAAGGACACCAACAGAACAAACTATTCGGAATCAACCACAAAAGACTATACAGCCAACTAAAAGGGGAAGACAACCACCATGCAATTCCCGAAGCTGAACCAAGTAAGAGACTCTGGGAAAAAATATGGAGCAATCTGGTATCACACAACAAACATGCAACATGGCTCCAGGAAGTCAAAGCAGAAGAAATGGGGCGAATAAAACAAAGATTCACCGAGATCATGACAGACAGTCAGGCATCAACTAAAGAAAGTGCCCTACTGGAAAGCCCCAGGTCCCGATGAAGTCCATGGATACTGGCTCAAAAACTTCAAGGCCCTACACCCACGAAGAGCAGAACAACTACAGCATTGTATCACAAACCACCATGTGCTACAAATGGATGACCACAGGGAGAACATTCTTAGTACAGAAAGACAAGAACAAGGGACATATGCCAAAGTAACTACAGGCCTATCACCTGCCTACCAATAATGTGGAAGTTACTAACCGGTATCATCAGTGGAAGGCTATACAGCTACCTAAAGGATACATCACCATCCCCCTCCCCACCAACAGAAAGGCTGCAAAAGGATGTGCAGGGGCACAAAAGACCAGCTCCTGATAGGCAAATTGGTAATGAAGAATAGTAAGAGACGGAGAACCAACCTGAGCATGGCTTGGATTGACTACAAGAAAGCCTTCGACATGATACCACACACATGGCTAATAGAATGCCTGAAAATCTATGGGACAGAGGAAAACACCATCAGCTTCCTAAAAAAATACAATGCGCAACTGGAATACAGTACTTACAAGCTCTGGGATAAGACTAACAGAGGTTAGCATCATCAGAGGGATCTTTCAAGGCGGCTCATTGTCCCCAAGCCTCTTTGTAGTAGACACGATTCCCATGACAAAAGTACTGCAGAAGATGGATGCTGGGCACCAACTCAAGAAAGGAGACAACAGAATTAACCATCTGACGTTCCTGGATGACATCAAGCTGTATGGTAAGAGCATCAAGGAAATAGATACCCCAATCCAGACTGTAGGATTGTATCTGGGGACATCAGGATGGAGTTTGGAATAGATAAATGCACCTTGGTCAACATACAAAAAGGCAAACTGACAAGAAATGAAAGGATAAAGCTACCAGACAGGAATAGCACCATACACATAGATGAGACATGACACAAATACCTGGGAATAATAGAAGAAGAGGATATAAAACACAGAGATGAAGGACACGATCAGGAAAGAATATATGCACATACTTATGGCGATACTCAAGTCAAAATTCAGCACTGGAAACATGACGAAAGCCATAACACATGGGCAGTGCCAGTAATCAGATACGCCACAGGAGTGGTGGAGTGGACGAAGGCAAAACTCCATAGACCAGAAAACTAGGAAACACATGACAATACACAAAGCAATACATCCAAGAGCAAATACAGACAGACTATACATAAGAAAGGAAGGGGGGAGAGGGATACTAAGCATAGAGGACTGCGTCAAAGTTAAGTATACCTTAGTTTTACCAGACCACTGAGCTGATTAACAGCTCTCCTAGGGCTGGCCCGAAGGATTAGACTTATTTTACGTGGCTAAGAACCAACTGTTTACTTAGCAACGGGACCTACAGCTTATTGTGGAATCCGAACCACATTATAGCGAGAAATGAATTTCTATCACCAGAAATAAATTCCTCTAACTCTTCATCAGCCGGCCGGGGAATTGAACTCCGGCCCATCGAGTGACAGTCCGCAGCTCTACTGTCTCACCCAACAAAGAGCTAGGACTGCGTCAACATCGAGAGCAGAGCACTGGGGCAATATCTGCACACTAGTGAAGACGAGTGGCTAAGGAGTGCTTGGGAAAAGGACTGATAAAAGTAAATGAAGAACAGAGGAATGGCACAACAAAGCAAGGTACGGACAGTACATGAGACAGACTAATGAACTGGCCAGTGATGAAACATGGCAGTGGTTACAGACGGGAAAATCCAAGAAGGAAACAGAAGGAATGCTAACAGCAGCACAAGATCAGGCCCTAAGAACCAGATATGTCCAAAGAACAATAGATGGAAATAACATCTCACCCATAAGCAGGAAGTGCAATATGAAAGACAAGACCATAATGCACATGGCAAGTGAATGTCCAGCGCTTCCACGGAACCAGTACAAAAAAGAAGCATGATTCAGTAGCAAAAGCCCTCAACTGAAGCCTGTGCAAGAAACACCAGCTAGCTTGCTGTAATAAGTGGTACGAACACCAACCTGAGGGAGTGATAGAAAACAATCAGGCAAAGATCCTCTGGGACTATGGTATCAGAGCAGATAGGGTGATACGTGCCAATAGACCAGACATGACGTTGATTGACAACAAGAAAAAGGTATCACTCATTGATGTCGCAATACAATGGGACACCAGAGTAGATGAGAAAGAAAGAGAAAAAACTGGTAAGGATCAAGACCTGAAAATCGAAATAAGAAGGATATGGGATATGCCAGTGGAAATTGTACCCATATCATAGGAACACTAGGCACAATCCCAAGATCCCTGAAAAGGAATCTGGAAAAACTAGATGCCGAAGTAGCTCCAGGACTCACGCAGAGGAGTGTGCTACTAGAAACAGCGCACATAGTGAGAAAAGTGATGGATTCCTAAGGAGGCAGGATGCAACCCAGAAACCCACACTATAAAAACCACCCAGTCAAACAGGACAGCTGATAGACCCCCCCCAAAAAAAAAAAAAATAAAAATAAAATAAGAATAACATTGAGAGTCCTTTATCAAAGCTGATGGTGCTATTGGGGCTATGACAGCAGAAGTAACTAATGTAGTGAGACTCTAACTCATACCAAATGAGATACAATATCTTGTGCCAGGCGTGTCAGTCATACATCGATGACAGCCTACAAAGTTAAAAAATACTTTTTGAGAAGATACAAAATTAAATACAATTACTACCTTTATGCTCCCCGTGCTGCAATAAAATATAAACCAGGATTTTAGAAAAGGAGGAAAAGATAAGGAGTGATTTCTTTTCAGTTCACGCTACTTTAGTCCCTGTAGCAAGCAAAGGAACTAAAGTACGACAATTTTCATAAACTACTTCTACATCTTTTAGACAATGTGAGGCAAATACTGAATTGCATCTCCACTGAGCATCATTCAATACATCAGTTAAAGAAAAATTCTCAAGTTAAAAGATGTAGGTACAGATCTCATATCACGAGCTTTTAACCTTAAAGGGTAAATGTTCACCCCCTAAATTAGCATAGGCTTAATTATGTCTCTAATCAAATGAGCATTGTATGCTTAGACACAGGAAGTCCTGGTTTCCAAATGCCACAAAATAAATGACAGACACTATCTCTAAAAAGACATCACACTGATGTCCCAGTTTCCTAATACCACAAAATAAATTATTGATGCACCTCCTAATAGCTTTAGTCCTTTCCAAATAAGCCCTTGAAGCTCTAATAAGGCAAAGCTTTAACTTTGTTTCCTACTATAACCATGAGATTACAAACTGAAACAGACCTAGGTAATGATTTACACTTGAAAACATTCTTAGCCTTATAAAAGGGCACTAGTACTACAGTATATCCCACCTTAGCTGACAAAGCTTATATTTCACTCACTTTTTTTTGGCAATAGTGACTTTCTATATATCCTTTTCTAGATATCCCAACCTTCACACTCCTTACGAGTATTTTCACATCACAAACCTGGTATCCTCAAACGAAGACAGTATCACTAGCAACAATAACAATCATTCAACAACAGACATAAATCCACTGTGTGAAATACCTTCAAATGGTACTGCTCCTAGAAGCAAACCTATCACAACAGCAGCAAAGTAAAAAATGACTGGAAAACAAGAAACTCACTTGAGCTATCTGCATGTGAGACGGTAGAAAATAGACAACTTATCAACTCAACCAAGTATAACTGTGAAATTTTATCCTTGCTGATTCAGTAAAGTTATGGTTGGATGAATGGTTGGTAATATTTAATGAAATTCAAATCGCTTATCTTTACTCGAGTCAAATAGCTACTTAAGGGAGGCAATCCACTCTTGAATTATTTCATGACATTTCAACTACCATATACTAAGGTTTCTACTTCAGTTATTGCTCATACAATTCTCAAGGATTTAATTTTAGAATTTTTTCTTGATCTTACACTATAAGCTTGTAATTTCGATACCAACTGTAGATTTGTTATTTGACATCAGGAGCTCAAGGTTAAGGAAGTAAAAGATGATAATGACAGTAGCAGGTTCTACACCTGATAACTAACAAACATGGTTCTGTTATAAATGCAGCCAGGCATAAAGTTATCAAATTGTATATGAGGGTCTTTGGTTCAAAGCCACCCATCCTTCCACATTAGCTGGAAATTTCTTATACTGTAATGGCAAACTCTATGAAAATTATATTTTTAAAATAAAATTAAGTTTCATAACTCGTGCGGCAGCCTTTATTTAAAAAATCACGGTAGCACTTTGACAGTTTAGTGTAGGCGACAAGCCCTGCCCACTCAGGGGAGTACTGGAAGTAACGTAGCAGAAAACCTCTTTTTGTCTGTGACCTTATGGCCATAAAAGAGGAGGGGGCCAGGCTCTAATTCTGTAATTACTTGGTAAGTATATATGAAACTTAATTTTATTACGAAAACATCATTTTCCTATAGGTAACTTACCAAGTAATTGCATAAATGAACCTCACATTGAAAGGAGGGTGGGATACATAGACATATTCTACTTCAAAACATTAAGGCACAGCAATGGCTTTGAAATAGAAAAATTGCTAGCACTGAAGACAATGCTTGCCATTTCCTTACATGGTAAGAGAGCTACTGCAGGTGAATACTGCTTCTGGTTGGTACTCATCCTGACCTGTAGTGGCGTGGCGGTAAAGCCATGGGGCGCCTCTACTTACGTGGGAGCTTTGCAGCGAAGGATAGGACTGATGGCTAGCAAAGCATATGTATGTGCCCTTGCCCTGGCCGCAGTACCAACATAAAAAACAACCAGACAACGCTTTCACCTACACTGAAAACACCACAACCTATCCACTGAGACTGGTACTCCAGGTACACTGTACCCCCTGGCTCCCGAAAATTCGACACACTACTTCAAGGCGAAGAGATAGTAGGAGAAAAAGAGATTCCTATGCTTCCTCCCCCAATACCATGCCAGCCACTGACAATGGCCCCAAGGTACTGCAATTTTCAAACACTGTGTCAACTTCTTTCAGAAAGTGAGACGCAAAGATCGGTTTGCACTTCCAGTAGGCAGACTGCAGTATGGAAGTGAGGGACATACGTGCCTGAAAACTAATAAGGTAGAGACTGCCTTGATGTCATGAGCCTTCACTTTAAAAGTAGGCAAAATGTCCTCCTGAATCTGAGAGTGCGCCTCAGAAATGAAGTCTTTGGCAAAGAGGGACAATGCGTTCTTAGTCTGAGGATGGATGAATGTATGATATTTAGGGCAAAAGCCCAGGCACTGGGGCCAAGAAGGCCATTCAGCACCGTAATGAAGAGAAAATAAATTATGTTAAGGTTATGAATTCATGAAGGAAATGATTAATAAATAAAATGAAGTGATGTGACCAATAAATAAAAGTATGAAGTTTAATGAATGATGTGATATATACATAATAAAAAATTTAATGTCATTAAAATTCTACGTGATGTAATAAATATATTAAGAAATAAATTAAATATCGTTAAAAATTTTAACACACTAAAAAAAGAGATGATAGCAGAAATCCGTCTGAGGGCAAGACGGGTTCTTGACAGAATCTGATCTGTTACAGGTTTGGGTAAATCAGTTAGGGTTGAGGATAGGATTAGGATAACATTAATATGGCTTCCAAATTTGGGTATTTGGATTTTTCAGTTCTCCTTTAGAAGTAAGAGGGCTGTGCCATTGGTAATTGTAGTTGTTATTATCATAGGAGCGACTGTCAGTATGTCAATTTTCTGAGAATTGAGTAGGTTTTGACAGTACTTGCTGACCAGGGTAAAACTCTGATTACTTTATGAGATATGTTACCTCTCAGATGCCTTATTTGTGGTCCACAAGGTTCCAAGGCTCACCAGTTTTTTGCTTTTCTAAAAAGTACTACAACTGGATATGTGTCAGTCAATTACCTGACTTATCATGGAGACTGAATGTGCAGAACAAAATTCATGGGCTTTGGAGGACACTCACCCCATGACCACTACAACAGGCTTGTATGAATAAACTTGGTTTGAAACAAAAGCATAAAAATATTCATGTGACCAATCCATAGACAGGAAAGAAATACTACAATATCTCTCAGTGCCTTAACTAGAAGAATCAGCAGAACTGAGTATCACTTGGGTTGCAGCTAACGAGGTGTCTTCAGGATCATCCTGAAACCAGGGATGATGAACAATGCTGATAACCTTGTGAAAGAGGCCGAAAGGTGGAAATGTGTATGCATCCAGGTTGCCCAAGGGGTGTTGGAAGGCAACCTCACAACTGGAACTGAGAAACATATGACCAGGACTTTTCCATTCAGCCTGGTTGCGAAGAGATCAAGCATCAGTCAACCCAAGAGCTTGAACAGCCTCTCTGCTACTTGAGGGTGAAGAGAACACTCTGTCCCTACACCCCGACCCTGTTGACTACGTTGATCCATCAGGGTATTCCTCCTACCAAGAATTTACCAGGCTGAGAGCTCAGTGGCTTGGTGAACTAACCACTCATTCATCTGCAGCGCCAACTGATGTTAAGCTTTAGACAGGGTCCATCCATTTGTAGTGTTGTCACTCATCAGCACTATTGAGTGAACTATCAACCGCTCTTGAAATGCTTGCAATGCCAGCCACGCTGCCTGCATCTACAGAATGTTGATATGCAGGCGATGCGTGTCTTTCAACCATACACCCAAAATAAACTTGTCTTTCAGAAGAACGACCCAACCCTCCTTTGATGCGTCTGAGGACAGAAACATTTATAAAAAGGACAGCTCCAAGGAACTCCTGACAAGAGATTTTTCTTCCGTCTGTCCACCACATTATATCCACTCTGACATCTTAAATCGGGAGCATGAGCTGAGAAAAAGGATCCCCACAACCTGCTAACAAAGCCTCAGCTGCCACTGAAGCAAATGTATGTGGTTCTGTTCATGAGGTGTGAGCTTCTTCAAGGACAACACATGACCAACAATCACCTGCAAATGCCAAGCCGTTTGATCCTGATGGGAGAGGAACTGCAACATAACTTTGCTAAACTTACTCGGGAGGTCAATGGGAAGGCTCTCGCCACAGCTGAAATGGACGAGCATGTGTACCTGGCCAACAGCAGGACCATTAGGATCCATCAGATCCCAAGGCACAAGTGCTCCATCCCTTCCCTCTCCCGAGTCTTGCCAGTTTTCAACACAGGAAGGAATGCCGAGACTGGAACCAAAGAAGACAGTAAAACAACCTGACAATCATCAGCTGGAATGACTACCACAACCGGATGATCCTGCTCCTTAACAGTAGCCAAAGTACTTAAAGACACAGCAGCAGACATAAGAAAGGAAGGTGCTGGATACAACTCCTCATCCTCTGCCAGGTTGTCCACGAACGCTTGAAAAAGATGAGCTACTCGAAATGTTGAGGGTAAGCCAAAATCTTTCACAGGTATCCTTGGTGCCTGGAACATCAAAGTCAGGTAAGTTCAGAGGTGAAACAGCTGCTGGTGGTGCACCATCACCAGCAGCTGCCTCATCGCCTAATCCTGGAGCAGAGATGATGAGAACATTTCTCTCCAGATCATGAAGTAAGGGAGAGCAAGCAAGAACATATCCATTGAAAGAAGAGCAAAGCATATCTGAAAAGAACAGAGGTAGTAGAGTTAGGGGCAGAATTTTAACATCCAAAGATGCTGGCAAAGACTAACCAGAACATTCTTCACAGGTCTAATTGGAAGTACAAGTCTACAGCCTGCAAGAAAGAGCACAAAGAATGAGAATCTGCAGTAAAAGGTGACACAAAGCAACCAAATACACACCTTTCACCCAGACCACCACCGCTATTTGCAACCACCCTTTCCCTTGGAACAGTCATGAGTCAGTCTCGGTATTAATAATGAAAAACTGGCACACTTGTAACAAATTCATCGAAGTTCACAAATACTACTCTCCAACAACATACTGAAAACAGTTCCAAATAGTGGGAGTGTCCTCCCTCTATAGCAGCCAAAGAAAGAGTGAGTAGTACAGTTACTGAGGTGCGGGTACCTCTTTCTCTCACCTACCTGCCTTGTTAACAAACTTCAACAACTGAATTCAGCTGGGGCCAGAAATACTTCCATTTAAAAGACTTTGGGTTTGTGCTTTGTAAGGACAAACCCAGCTTTCTGACAGCACCAAATATTTTCTTCTTTTTTAAGTACGGTAAAAATAAAAGCTTGGAATTAAAAGTAATAATTAAATCATCACTTCAATCAGTTTTAGAGTACTGTCATGATGTATTTGCTATTAAGTGAACTACATTACACGAAATCTAGCTCTTCTGAAATTCATGTGCGTACACTATCCTTACCTGAGGTAAACCACCAATAAAAATTCTTGTATGAGTTGCGTCTGGATGGTTTCCCGTTGGTAGTATGGCAGTGTTAGTGTCATTGCGGGGAAGCGCACGCTTGGTCTCCACAAGCCGCCCATCAACCTTGTGTGGCCGCGCCCGCTGAACTGCATCAACATGATCAGGATTCATGAAAGTTACAAATCCAAAGCCACGAGACCTAGAGAGGAAATATATAAATTGGAATATCAGAGGGCAATAATAATTCCCTGAGTGCAATTTAGCTAACACTACATTCATCACTAATTACAAAAAATTATTAAGTCCTAAGGATGGTTAATAGGCATATGTATTTGTAAAAAAAAAAAAAAAAAAATGCAGACTACAAAAAACCATAAAAGGTAATTTAGAAAAAAATAACCCATGCAACAAATACTGAACACAAAAGAAAATTTTTTTCACACAAATCCTATCAGTTTATAGTACATAAGCCTACAGTACCTGTGTAAAGGTTAAGTATACCTTAGTTTTACCAGACCACTGAGCTGATTAACAGCTCTCCTAAGGCTGGCCCGAAGGATTACACTTATTTTTGCGTGGCTAAGAACCTATTGGTTACCTAGCAACGGGACCTACAGCTCATTGTGGAATCCGAACCACATTATAGTGAGAAATGAATTTCTATCACCAGCAATAAATTCCTCTAATTCTTCATTAGCCAGCCGGAGACTCGAACTCAGGCCTAGCAAGTGCTAGCCGACAACTCTACCGACTCACCCAATGAGGAACTAGTATCTGTGTAGTCAATGGTCCAGGATACACAATATAATGAAGAATAACAACATTCACCCATCAGCCAAACGTCTGAGAACCCTAGTGTAACCAACGACTGCCAGTCATTTCCAGTCTCAGAGGATTTTTCCTTGTTGTTCTTCAGTCTTGCTTTACATCTCTGCCTCTGAGGTCTTCACCAATGAAGAGGACTAATGATAAAAAGCTTTTCTTTTACTGGAGTTTGTGTCAGTGTTGATGACAACTACAAGTACAACTATTTATCTGAACTGTCATGGTTCATTGTTTACCTTGACCGGGTAGATTACCTGTGTTTCTTTTACTAGTTTTGAGTTCACAAGTTATCATTGCAAGTTATGGAGCACATTCATACGTGAATTTCCAAACATTGTAAAAAATGAGTTACTGACATTTCAGACAGTTTGTTTGAACCAAAACAAACACCCCTTGGATGGGTTTAGGTCCACAACCCCCCCCTGAAGACCTGTGAACTTCAAATCACCAGCTTTCAAGTTGGCATCACACACATGCAACCCAACTGACCTCTGCTGACCATACCTGATCAAGGTCGACAGGCGAAGCTACTGAAAAAGCTACAGTAATCAAAATACTGTAGCAGTTCAAGCCACAATACTCTGATGCATCAAGACAGTTGGTGTGCATAGCACACCAATCAAAACAAAGCCTCAACTCATGATAGTGACTTTTTTTTTAATATCCTAGTCTTTGAGGCTGGAGTATCTTCAGTGCTGGGAAATATGACAGCTTAAAAATTCAAAGTTCGCATGGTGGCGCTGTTATCGCTAGTGTGTAGGTGACAAGGTCCCGCCCACCATCCGGGACTTGAGGAAACCCAGCGGAGAGCTCAATCCGTTTTATGCTCTAATGTTCATGCAAGGGGAGGAGGGAGGGCTCTGATCATGTAATTGCTTGGTAAGTATACATAAAACATTATTCTATCATAAAAATGTCATTTTTATATAAGTAACTTACCAAACAATTACACAGCCGATTCAACATTGATAGGAGGTGGGAAAGAGCATGGACATATTCTACTCCAAAGCATTAAGAAATGAATTTGAAATAGAAAGGTTACTAACACTGAATAAATGTTTGTTGTTCCCTTACCTGTTGAGAGAGCTGCTGCAGGTAGGTACAGGCAGTCTCCAGTTACCGGTGGGGGTTCCGTTCCCAACACCATGACGATAACTTAAAATCGGTGACAATAGCGCTGACCTCCAGTTATCAGCGCTGGCATCCGGTTATCGGTGCTTATAACTGAGGATCAGCGCCGACGATAACCGGGGACCAGCGCCAATAACCAGGAATCGGTGCTGAAAATCTGGTTATCGTCAAAGATAGACAAGCCCCATACAACCGGATCGCCGATAACCGAGGCCACAGATAACCGGGGACTGCCTGTACTGCCTCTGGTCAGTGCTTCTCTCAACTTGTAGTGGACGTGGCAGTATAGCCAAGGGTCGCCACTACATTAGTGGGAACTTTGCAGTGGAGGAAGTACACCGTTTGCTGATAAAAGTTTGAAAAGATGCCCTTACCCTGGGCAAAGACCAGAATACAAAATGACAACACTATCATCGACACCACAGAATAAAACCAAAACCCAACCATTATCAATAATAAAATAAGAACTGGTGGGTACTCCAGGTACAATGTACCCCAGGCTTCCCATCGACTCAAACCCAAGTCAAGGCGAGTGGATAGCAAAGGAACAGAGAGATTCCCTATGCTTCCTCTCCCAGCACCATGCCAGCCACAGATAAAGGTCCTAAGGTGCTACAATTTTCAAACACGGTTTCTATGTCCTTGAGGTAGTGGAGGCGAATATGGACTTGCATCTCCAGAATGTTGAATGCAGGACTGAAGAAAGAGACAAGTTGTGTTTAAAAGTGAGGGAAGTTGCAACTGCCCTAATTTCGTGAGCCTTAACCTTAAGTAATGGAAAGGCTTCTTTGTGGATCTGAGAGTGGGCTTATAATATTAACTCTCTCAGAAAAAGGATATGGCATTTTTGGAGAACGGGCGAACTGGGTTTCTTACAGAGCACCAGAGGTTTGCTTGAAGGTCCTCTAATCTTTTCTGTCCTCTAAAGATAGTACCTGAGGCACCTCACTGGACAGAGGAGTCTTTCTTCTTCCTCAGGTCCGAAGATATCCATAAGGTTCTTGATGACAAAGGATCTAGGCCAGGGTTTAGAAGGGTCCTGATTCTTTGCAAAAACCAACAGAAAGAGAGCAGACTGCATCCTCTTGTGCAAAACCTATTCTCTTGTCTATTGCCTGTGACTTGCTGATACATTTGGCAGTAGCGAGAGCCACTAAAAAGAGTCTTTTTCGTGAGATTCCTGAGGGAAACAGAACGAAGAGGTTCAAATTGAGGACCTGTAAGCCACTTCAGTACAACGTCTAAGTTCCAAGAGACGTTGGAAGAACTTTCTTTCTTGGACGTATCGAAGGATTTGATCAAGTCGGTGATATCTTGATTAGAAGACAGGTCCATTCCTCTGTGCTTAAAAACTGAGCTGAGCATCAACCTATACCCTTTGATGGTAGAGGTCGATAGTTTCCTGACGGACTTTAGGAATATCAGAAAGTTGGCTATTTGGCTTATAGATGTCTCAAAAGAAGAGAAGTTATGGTGGGTGCACCACCTTCTGAAGACTGCCCATTTTGACTGGTAGAGCTTTGTAGAAGAAGCCCGTCTGCATCTCGCAACTGCCTCTGCAGCCTGTCTCGTAAACCCTTTTGCTCTGACAAGGCGCTTGACAGTTTGAAGTCTGTCAGGGCCAGAGCGGATAACCCTTGGTGGTATCTGAGAAAGTGGGGTTGTCTGAGTAGAGACCGTTTTTGTGGAAGGAGTCTTGGGTAGTCTACCAAGAGTTGAATCAAGTCTGGAAACCATTCCTTGTTTGACCAAAATGGGGTTACTAGGGTCATGAAGTGTTCTGATGCGTTGACAGCTTGCTGATTGCTTCCCTCATCATTCTGAAGGGAGGGAAGGCGTACACATCTAAGTCTGTCCAGACCAAAAGCACGGCGTCCGTGCTCCATGCTTCAGGATCCGGGACCGGAGAGCGAAAGAGGGGAAGAAGGTGGTTTCTTGGCGTTGCGAAAAGATCCACTGAGGGTTTGCCCCACAGTTTCCACAGGTTGCCGCAGACTATCAGGTCTAAGGTCCATTCGGTTGGAAGGACCTGTTTGAGGCGGCTTAATTCGTCTGCAATCACGTTCATTCTCCCTTGAATGAACCAGGTGACAAGAGAGACTTGGGTCTCCTCCACCCACAGAAGGAGATCCCTCGCTGCCTCGTACAGAGAGAAGGAATGAGTGCCCCCGTTTGCGAATGTAAGCAAGAGCCATGGTGTTGTCTGCGTGTAATATCTTCTTGCCGCAGACCAGACCTGAGAAGGACTGAAGGCCCAGGTGAATTGCTCTCAGTTCCTCTACGTTGGTGTGAGATTTCTGTTGTACAGCAGACCATGTTCCGGAGACTTCCCAGGCTGTCCAGAAGGGTGCCCCACCCCAGGTCGGAGGCATCTGAATGAAATAGAAGGTCTGGGCGCACTGGGAGAAAACTTCCCTTCCTGAAGTCTTTCTCCGCATGACCACCACCGGAGATCCTCTTTGATTTTTGACGTAATCGGGAAGATGAAAGAGTCAGGTTAGGTTTTTCTGTGCCAATTCGGTTTGAGGAAAAACTGAAGGGGCCTCATGCGCAGTCTGCCTAGATTTACAAACTGCTCTACTGAAGCGAGGGTCCCCAGAAGACTCATCTAGTGCACTGGCGAGCAGGAAGGAAGAGCAAGGAACTGACTGACAGTTTGAAGGTAGTTCTCGACTCTTTTGGGTGACAAAGAAAGTTCAAAAAGTCTGAGAGTTCAGTATCATCCCTAAACAGGGAATCTCCTCAGTCGGTGTCAGAAGGGATTTCTTTTTGTTTATGATAATGCATAACTCCTGTGTCAGGCGAAGAGTTGTTCTCAAGTCCTCCGCGCACTTTTCCTCCTCCAACGAGCGGAGAAGCCAATCATCTAGATGTAAGTTGATTTTGATTCCCAGAAGGTGAAGCCAGTTCCCCAAAGGAGCAAGGACTTGTGTGAAAACTTGAGGAGCCGTTGATAAGCCGAAGCATAGGGCCGCGAACTGTAGAATTCTGTCCTGAAAAACGAAGCGAAGAAATTTTCGTGAGTCTGGATGAAAAAGGATGTGAAAATATGCATCCTGCATATCCAAGGTGACCTTCCAGCACCCCGTTGTACTGAGGACATGACTGAGCGAATGGTCTCCGTATGAAACTTCGTCTTCAGTACAAACACATTCAAGGCACTGACATCCAGAACGGGCCTCCAGCCCTGAGGCCTTCAGAACCACGAAAAGGCGATTGCAGAAACCCTCTGAGTGGGGATCTAGCTCTTCTTCCACTGCTCCTTTGCAAAGAAGGGATTTGACTTTTGAGAGAGAGCCAAAATCTTTATGGAACCTTTTGAGGACGCTGTCAAGGCGATTGGAGATGTAACTAAAGGGGGAGTCTTTACAAAAGGAATGGAGCAGCCCTCCTTGAGAACCTTGATCACCCAGGGGTCTGTTCCTCTGCTCTCCAAATCTTTCCAATAAAGTAGAAGTCTGGCTCTTACCTGGGCGAGGAGGACTAACTTCTCACTTCTTGCGGTTGGATTTGCAGGAAGACCTTCTTAACGGACTTCACAGGAGGTCGCAAGTTTGATTTAGGTCGAGGCTGGTCTTAACTTTCCCTCCATGACTGAAGAGGGGAGAATGATCTTGATGTGCAAGGCACAGGCTCCTTAGGACGCCTAGTGGACCGTGCCAACAAGTCAGTGGTGGACTTCCTCTGCAAGTCCAAAAGAATCTCCTTCACTGTGTTTTGAGGAAAGAGGTGAGACTTGTCTAAAGGAGAGAAAAGTAGAGCTGACTTCCGAGTCAGTGAGACTCCTTTTGAGGTGAACAAACACCAGAGCTCCCTCTTCTTAAGGACGCCCAGAGAAAATAGGGAGGTGAGTTCTAAAGAGCCATCTCTAATTGTTCTGTCTGAGCATAAAAGAACTCCTAGCCAATCGGAGGCAAAATCTTCAGCTAGATCTGGACAGTCTTCAATCTTCCTCGCTAGCATCCCGATGGCCCAACTGAGGAAACTAAATATCTCAAACTCCTTAAATATATGCTTGATAAGGTGATCCAGTTCAGCCGAGGAAAACATTATCTTGGCCGACAAAAAGGTCATTCTACGAGATGAATCCACCAGACGAGAGAAGTCCCCTTGGGAGGAGGCAGGAACTCCCAAGGACAGAGCTTTCCCAGTGGCATAGTAAGAGTACCTCATCTTCAACAATTTGCTGTGTGGAAAAGCGAATGTCGCTTTGCCCTGTTCTCTTTTAGTGGCCAGCCAGACATGAACTTCTTTGAGAGCATTCTTCGAGGAGGAGGAAAGAACTAGCTTGGGTAACCTGGTAATTCAGACGAATGTTTTTTCTTTTTTTTTAGGCGAAGCAGGTACGAAGAAATCAGGGAAATTATCCAGGAGGAAACGCAGAAGAGACAAGTGAGCAGAAGAGGGAACCATATCCTGAACAATCTCTTCCTCCTCCGAAGAGATAGGAGACAATGATTTATCCTTGGACTCTGGAGCAGAAGAGGATTTCTTCAAAAAATCCATAATTTCGGTCAATTGGCGCTTGAGTGGGGCTAAAGAATCTTCCTGGACCGATGAGGAAGACGGAATAACAGAAGAAGGTGCATGGGCTCCAGAAGCAGAAGCTGGGAGTTCGGCTGTTGGCGTCAGAAGTTTGGGAGTTGGCACTGGGAGCTCTAGAGCGGAAGTTTGGCATGACACGGCGGCGCTGGGCGCTCAACAGCAGTATTCTGGCACAAGGCAGTGGGCACCGGGTGCTCATCAGCGATTTTGGAAGAAGTCAGGCGCTTAGAACGCTTATAGCGCTCAGGACTGTCTCCGAAGAAATGACGATGATGAGCAGGAGAATCAGGCTGGACTTGAAAACTGCAGAAAGGTTGTGGGCTAGTCTCCCTGTGCCTCTTGACAGCCTGGGCAGAAGAGTTGCCAATATCCGCATGTCTCTTGAGTGGGCATGAAGACATAGAGTAGCGATATGGGAGCTTCTTGTGCGGACTGGAAGGTTCCGAATCTGAAGAAAGTTGATGCACAGGAATGCCTTTCCAATGGCGTTTAGTCGAAGCCTGGGAGTGCATGACAGGCTTGACAAACTCCGCCAGCCTCCCTTGGACTTCCGGTATGTATTCTTCCCGGTGTGGGAGAGTGCGACAGTGACCTTCGTCTAGGAGCACTGGCAGGACAGACAGCCACCTCCTCAATATACACAGCACTATCACTTCTCACTGCACTGTCAATACTTACATTTTTTCCATTAGAGATTTAATAGCTGATCCCATTTCCATAATACTACTAGATAATAAACTAAATTTCTGATCCAACCTAGATTCAAGGCTGGCAATGGCACTAAGAGCGGAATCATGGAAACCTGCAACAGGAGTAGATGGTAAAGTAGGAGGACTTAGGATAGGAGAAGAAGGAGGAATTGGAGGAGTGGCAGGTCTGTCATCCCCTACATTTTCCAAAGGAATGGAATCTACATTGGCCCTATTTTCAGCCCTAATGGCTGCTTTCCTCTTCTTAGCTCTTTCTAATTTCTCTAGATGAGATTTCAAGGTTTTCCATTCCTTATCCTCCCAATCCTGACACTCTATGCAAGTATTATCCTTACTACATTCTTGCCCCCCTACATTTAGTGCATTTGTATGAGCATGGTAAGAAAGCTTAGTCAGCCTACTTCTACAACCCTCAGAACAAAAGCGAATACTAGATGGACTGGAATCAGACATCGCTAACTAAATAATACAAACAGTTAACCTGAACAACAATTCAACAATGGTAGCAAGCCACAAAGCAACAAATTCTGAATACTTCACCAAACTCGTGCAAAAAGCCGAAAAGCGAAGAAGCAGCTGCATGAAAACTTCCGACGTTAGCTGGAAGCCAGCAGAATACGAATTGAGCTCTCCGCTGGGTTGTTTCCTCAAGTCCCGGATGGTGGGCGGGACCTTGTCACCTACACACTAACGATAACAGCGCCACAGCACGTCTTTTGAATTTTTAAGCTGCCATAGGTTAGGGAACCAGTAGCTATTTAATTACTTGGTAAGTTACTTATGTAAAAACTGTAATTCCAAGTGTTCAAGAGCCCCCTCACCACAAGTAAGTGAACCTACATCAAGGAAGCGGTTCAGCAGAATCTAAAATGGCACTAGAAGGTCCCTCAGCCAATGCAGAGGGGAAAAGACACAACAGCTGTATCCTGCACCTGCTCAAAGGACTGTACCAAGTGCCTACAGCGAGCCCTAGACACCAAGTTATGGTACCCAAAACTAAAGGTGATTGTTCTCCACTAACTTCAGTACCCTCAAACCTCAAGTCAGATGCTGAACCAGGCAGACTGATGATGTTATTTGTTTGAAGCAAGCAGGTGCACATGCTGCCTCTCCTGTGCAGTGGTGCTTGCAGTGCAGGGGCCAGGTCAGAACCGGACTGAGCACATTCCTGGACACTGACTCAGGCTGATCACAGAATGGACCAGTACCGTGCACAGGATTACTGCCATGCTCATAAAAGTCCAGGGACCAGTCAAGGCATGCCCCAGGGTGTAATGAGCTTGCTCCAAAGAACTAAAACAGATGATAGTCCAGGGTAGTGCAGACTCCTCCCTGGAAAGGAAAATATAGGAAGGGTCAGGGCTGGTCCTCCCTGCCCTCAAAGACCGAGCAGGTGACCTGGCCGATTAGAATCACACACTGTTGACAGGTCATGAGCAAGCTTGTAAGCCCATACACCTGCAACACCCAATTTCTCCTGCCTTTACAAATGAGTGCAGGAATTGCTCCCATTCTTGGCAACAGAAGGATGGCCACAACGAAGAACTCTTTGTCCTCTTGTGGAGGGCTACCTTCCAGGACTTCTTCCTATGCTTCTGCTGATCTAGAGGTGGGGCAGCCAAGAAAGAAGCACAAGAGGAGAAGACATGAGGAAGCAAGGAATGATTAAGCATTGCGGCAGTTTTTGACTTCTTACAACCTTGGGCCTCTCCAACCTCTTCCAGGCCCACCAAAGACTAAATTGAGGCAGGTCTTCTGAGAGGCACAAGGAGGGCCGCAATGCCTTGAGAAATGCATCTGTCTCCTTGTGATGTCTGGGAGTCATCCTCACAAAAGCAGGAGGTGGAAACCAGAGTGGGAGTGATGGGGCTTACAAGAATCATCACTGCACCGAGAGAGAGAGAGAGAGAGAGAGAGAGAGAGAGAGAGAGAGAGAGAGAGAGAGAGAGAGAGAGAGAGAGCATAACACCAGCAGTTTGGTTGAGATGGTGAAGTGTGGGGTACAGCAGGGAAGAACAACAGTGTACTGCCCTCTGCAAACACCAACAGCACCTTTCTCACCTCGTCTTTGACTCTTCCACTGGGTAGGTAACTATGAGGGACACTTGCTGCAGTTCAGGGACAGCATAAAATGACCTCTGCAAAAATAGTAAGACTTGAGGATCAATGTCAAAAAAGGATGCAAAACATGCACACACTTTTCACATCCTGGATATCTAGACTGATCATGCTTACAAGTATGGGAATCATCAGGTATCACCATTCTTACAACAATCAAAGCTGCAAGACAAAACATACAAGCCAAAGCCATCAACCGTTCGGCCACATTAATATTTACAAAAACAACAACAACAGCCACAGATGTAGCGGAGTGTATGACATCTGCTATTCGAGAAAGTAGCCACATTAAGTGACAGATAGTAAAATGCGTGTACTTGGATCCTCCACCCCTTCACTAACCTGCCTTGTTACCACGTTTCAAAGACCGAACCAGCTTTTTCTGAGAGTAATTCTGATAAAGGCAAAGGTCTGTAATCTTGTAGAAACAAATGACTACATAGGATAATCAATAGACATCTTACTAGGAACAAATGCTGTACGTGACAGATGGGTGCATCTTTCACACACACACACAAGAATACAGTATAAGAATACACATTTTATAGTAGCAAAATGCCTCAACCATAGAATTGCATAACTATACCACAATCAATTTCAAGTGACCATTAAACTCTTCATCCACTACATAAAGAACCTGAATGCACAACAAACTATTTGGCATGTAATTACACACTGAAAAATTAGCTCTTCACCTTTCAATCAAATTCAAGTTCTGTACACACAGTAAGAATATAAAAATCCTGACTCACCTGTTTGTGGCTGGATCTTTCATCACAACAGCATCCACGACTTCACCCCATGTCGAAAAATGTTCCTTCAAACTCTCATCAGTGGTGGTATAGTCAATTCCTCCCACAAATACTTTACGCATATGTATGGGGGCCCACATCTTATTACTGAAAAAAAAAAAAACATTTTGTCAAGCCAGTAACAAAAAAATCACAATTTTTTAAGGTTATAATAAAGTTATATATACTTACCAAGCAGTGTAATTACATAGCTAACAATTTCTAATGACCAGCAGCTAAAATATGACATTATTATAATAAAATAAAGTTTTATATACAGGTACTTGCCAAATAATTACATAGCTATAGTTTCTACTTTACGCGGCAGCTCAAAATTCAAAATTCACAGTAGCGCCCTTTGTTTTGGGTGTAGGTATGCTGCCCCGCCCACTATTGGGGAAGAATAGGTACAACGTAGCTAAACAGCTCAATTTGTTTATGCTCTCTGTCCATACGAGGGGAGGAGGGCGGGCTCCGATCAAGTAATTATTTGGTAAGTATACCTAAAACTTTATTTTATTATAAAAATGTCATTTTTATATAAGTTAAGTTAAGCATACCTTAGTTTAACCAGACCACTGAGTTGATCAACAGCTCTCCTAGGGCTGGCCTGAAGGATCAGACTTATTTTACGTGGCTAAGGACCAACTGGTTACCTAGCAACGGGACCTACAGCTTATTGTGGAATCCGAACCACATACCGAGAAATGAATTTCTATCACCAGAAATAAATTCCTCTAATTCTTCATTGGCTAGCCGGAGACTTGAACTTGGGCCTAGCAGAGTGCTAGCCGAGAACTCCACTGACTCGTCCAACGAGGAACTAAGTAACTTACCAAATAATTACATAGCTGAATCCCACATTGAGTGGAGGTGGGATGAATGGGCATGTACTACCCAAAAAACTACTCGATATGGAGGATAATTTGGGATAGCAAATTAGCCAGCATCTTGAAATGCTTGTTGTAACCTTACCTGGTGAGGGAGCAACAGCAGACGGGTACTGCCTCTGGTCGTGGCTCCTCTCGACCTGTAGCGGCGTGGCGGTGGAGCCAAGGGTTGCCTCTACTTGACTGGGTGCTTTGCAACGTGGGAGGTTAATCGCAGGTTGCCAAACCTAACAATCCCGAAGGGTCACATAAATAATATGTGGATCTGCCCTTGCCCTGGGTGCAGTACAATAGAACAACAAAGACCAGATAAAATTAACCAACACCACACAAAATTTTAGCCAAAACCATAAAATACAGATCGGTGATGCTCACGACTCAGTGTCCACCAGACTTCCCAAGAAGTACAACAATCCTTATTCAAGGAGAGTGGATAGAGGAAAAAAGGAAGGGGTTCCTCCTATCCTTCATCCCCCAATACCATGCCAGCTGCAAAGAACGGACCTAAAGTACTGAACTTTTCGTACACTGTTTCAACGTCCCGTAAGTAAAACATGGCAAACACTGACTTGCACCTCCAAAATGTAGTTTGAAAAATTGAGGAGAGAGACAGGTTACGTTTGACAGCCAAAGACGTCGCCACGGCTCTTATTTCATGAGCCTTTACTTTGCACAAGGGTAGTAAATCATCTTGAACTCCTGAATGTGCTTCCGAAATCACGGATCTTAAAAAGAATGATAGTGCATTCTTGGACAAAGGATGGCTGGGGTTTTTAACAGAACACCAAAGATTAGGGGCCGATCCTCTAAGGTTTTTGGTTCTCTCAAGGTATATTCTTAGAGCTCTTGCAGGGCAGAGGACTTTCGCTTGATCGGATGGGCCTACTACTTCTGAGAGGCTCTTGATAGAAAAGGAGCAAGGCCAAGGATTAGCCGGGTCCTCATTTTTGCCAAAAAATCCAAAATTAGCGAGTACACTGCATTGCCTTGTGAGAAACCTATCCTTTTATCAATGGCATGAAGCCTGCTGGCTTTCCTGGCTGTAGCCAGTGCCACCAAGAATAATGTCTTCTTCGTAAGATTCCAAAGTGACAACGACTCCAAAGGTTCACACGGTGGTCCTGATAGCCAGTTGAGGACCACATCCAAGTTCCAAGCGACTCCTGAGGGTTTAACTTGCTTACTAGTATTTAAATGTTTGATTAAATCACTGATGTCCTGGTTTGAAGACAGGTCTAGTCCTCTATGTTTGAATACTGAACTCAACATCGCTCTGTAACCCTTGATGGTAGATGTTGCGAGTCCTTTCGATGTTCTAAGATATAGAAGAAAATCTGCGATTTGGGCTACAGACGTTTGAGAAGAGGAAATCGCTCTTGGCACCACTTACTAAAAACTGCCCACTTGGATTGGTAGACTGCAGAGGATGATTGTCGCCTGCACTTAGCAATAGTCTCTGTAGCCTTCCTTGAAAATCCTTTTGCTCTGAAAAGCTCCCTAACAGTCTGAAGCCTGCCACAGCGAGAGTGGATAACCCTTGATGGTATCGGAGGAAGTGCGGCTGTCTGAGAAGACCTCTCCTCTGAGGAAGTAGCCTTGGGAAGTCTGTCAAAAGGCTCAACAGATCGGGGAACCACTCCTTGTGTGGCCAAAAGGGAGCAACTAAGGCCATTGACACGCTGTTGTGCGTATTGGACTTCCTCAACACTTCCTTCACCATGCTGAAGGGAGGGAAGGCGTAAAGGTCAAGATTTGACCAGTCCTGCAACATGGCATCTGTTGCCCATGCTTGTGGGTCCGGAGCTGGGGAGCAATACAAAGGAAGATGATTGTTCCTTGAAGTCGCAAACAGGTCTATCGACAGCTTTCCCCACAGCTTCCACAGGTCGGTGCACACCTGTGGACTGAGTGTCCATTCCGTCAGTAGGAACTGTTTGCCACAACTAAATTCATCCACAGGGACGTTCACCTTGCCCTGAATGAAGCGAGTCACTAAATGAGTCTTGTTGCTCCTTGCCCAAAGAAGAAAAATCCTTTGTCGCTCAGAGTGTAAAAGAATGGGTCCCTCCTGATTCTTGATATAAGCCTATTATTGCTGTCCGAATGAACCGCTACTGTCTTGTGTAGGTTAGCGCTGCAAAGTGTTGAAGTGCCAGATGAATCGCTTTTAGTTCCTTTATGTTGATGTTGAGGTTTCTTTCGGAAGGAGACCATGTTCCTGACACCTGCAAGTTGTTGAGAAGGGCTCCCCAACCCAGATCCAAAGCGTCTGAGTATAACGCTAGTCGGGGTTCATTGGAACCAGAGACCTTTCTGTCGAGAATCTGTCTTCCGCTAGCCACCACCAGAGGTCCTCTTTTAGTTGGGGAGTGATGCTGAAAATGAATGAGTCTGGGAACGACTTCCTTTTCCAATTGGCCTTGAGGTAAAATTGCAGTGCTCTTGTATGTAGCCTGCCTAATGGAACGAACTTCTCTATGGAAGAGAGTTCCTAGAAGACTGATCCATGCGTTGGTTGAGCAGGAGTGGTGAGTTACGAAGTCCTGGACTTTTTTGCAGCAAGTTAGTACCCTTTTGGCATGGAAAAGCCCAAAAACTCCCCATATATAGAATAGAATGAGTGGGGACTAACTGCGACTTCTTGAACTTTATTAAAAGGCCTAATTCTTGGGCGAGATGAAGAGTTTTCTGCAGGTCCTCTGTGCACTGAGATCTCGAGGGGAAGTGTAGGAGCCAATCGTCCAGGTACAGAGAGATGTTTATCCCCATAAGATGTAGCCATTTCGCTAGGGGAGCGAGTACCCAGGTAAAAACTTGAGGGGCTGTGGAGAATCCGAAGCAGAGTGCCCGAAACTGGAAGACTGTCCTGGAAAACGAATCTCAGATACTTCCTGGAGTCCGGGGGAATTGGAATGTGGAAGTAAGCATCTTGCATGTCGATCATAACCATCCAGTCTCCCTGATGGATGGCAGACAATACCGACTGATTTGTCTCCATTTTGAATTTCGTTGTTTGAACAAAGCAGTTCAGGGCACTGACGTCCAGGACAGGTCTCCATCCTCCCGATGACTTGGAAACCACGAAGAGGCGGTTGTAAAATCCCCTTGTGTTTACATCCTTGACTACTTTCATGGCTTTCTTTTCTATTAGGGCTGACACTTCCCGAGATAGGGCCAAAAACCTCTCTGAGTCTACCAAGTAGGCTGCTAAGCTGATGGGAGAGGTTACTAAGGGAGGTTTCTCCCTGAAGGGGATCACATAGCCATCTCTTAATACTTTCAGCACCCACGGCTCCACCTTTTTCTTTTCCCATACTGTCCAGAAATGGGAAAGTCTTGCTCCCACTGGAACACGAAGGACGGACGTCTTATTTTCTAAGAGTTGATTTGTTAATGGGTTTCCTAGATGGCCTGGAGGTTTGGAGGTTGGCTCTAGGTTGGGACTGGAAATGGCCTCTAGAGCCTCAAAGGGTTGTTGCTGCAGGGGCGATGACATTCAAAGGAGTTGTGTGAATGGCTCTTGCAGGGGAACTTAGTTTTGGTGGATTGGAGGAGGAGGTCTTGAGTCGACTTCTGTAGATCCAATGAAATCTGTTCCAGAGTGTCCTGCGGGAACACACTCTCCTTGTCCAGGGGTAAAAAAAGAAGCAAAGAATGTTCTGATGGGGTGACTCCTTTTGCCGTGTACGAGCACCACAAATCTTGTTTCTTGAGGACTCCTGTTGTGAAGATGGTTGCCAGTTCTAGTGGTCCATCTCTTACGGCTCTATCCGCGCACTCCAGTACTCCCTGCCAGTCCGAAGCGAAATTCTCTTGAAGGGACGTACAGTGTTCTATCTTCTTGACTAGGGCTCCCACCATCCAATCTAGAAAGCTAAAGATCTCGAAGACTTTAAATATATCTTTAAGAAGATGGTCTAACTCCGAGGTTGTGAAGAGAATTCTGGCCAAAGAGAAAGCAGAGTGACGAGAAGCATCTATGATACTGGAGAAGTCCCCTTGAGAGGAGGCAGAAACTCCCAAGGACGGAGCTTCTCCAGTTGCGTAAGACAGATACTTCTGCCTTATCAAATGAGAGGGAGGCGCACAGAAAACTGCCTTCCTGACTTTCCTCTTCTCTGCTAGCCAGGCAACCATGCGGCCAAAAGCTTTCTTCGACCGGGCGACGAACCACAAAGACAACACCATATGCATTCTCTTGCAGTCTGAACGGACAAAACGGTACCTGGTGGTTGTCGATCAAGCCAGGCTGAACCTGGAGATAATGGGATGGCTGGAGAGAAGAATGACGGCAGCAGACATAAAAACCTGAGCAGTGCCGAGTAATGAGAGGCAGGCTGCTCCTCTTCTGCAGGTTCCTCAACGGACAAAACGGGTGATCCTAGGGGTTCCACGGTGCCTTGCACTACTGGAGCTGGCTTCTCAAGAAGGCTCAACACTTTATCAAGCCAGAGTTGAAGCGGCACCAATGAGAGATCTTGAGAAACCGATGGAAATTCTCTGCAGCGCCCAAAACTGAAATTCAGTGGCCTAGATGCTGGCGGGTCACGAAGAAATTAGAAGCGCGTGGACTACGAGAGAGGCGCCCAGTGACTGGGCGCCAGCTTGCAATCTCCCACGGACAATGGGCGCCCACCTGCTGCTGAAGCAGACACTGACTCCTTGGAAGTGACTGCATTGTCCGCGGACACTTGGCGCCCCAAGGATGGGCACTCATATTTGGCAGAAATGAGTCTAGTTTTGCAGCCTTTGTTGCAGTACCTAATGCTAGACAAACTAGAGTCAGACATAGTGGACAAAATTCCAATAGATAAGTCAATTGGTTCCTTTTCGGACAGGAAAATCCAAATTTAGCTTTTGCTAAATTGCAAATTTGTTCGCACAGTACCAAAAGCATAAAGTCTACTTCACCAAAGAGCCATCCTCCAACCATCCAGCTAAAAACATAAACAAGAGCTGCTAATAACTGGTGTTCAGTCATTATTCCGCAGAAACTGAATTGAGCAATTTTAGCTACGCCTAGCCTATTCTTCCCCGATAGTGGGTGGGGCGGCACACCTACACCCAAAACAAAAGAGCGCTACCGTGAATTTCGAATTTTGAGCTGCTGCGTAAAGTAGAAACTATAGCTATGCAATTATTTGGTAAATTACTTATATAAAAGCATTGTGTTTGGCTGCTTCATGTATTTAATTGCAAGTATACATGTAATAGTGCTTAAGTATCGGTCGTTGGCTGTTTATTGGTTTGGCAGTTAGTCAAAGCCTTGGTGTTGGTCACGGACGGTCGTGAAGTCAGTCTCATTACAGCTCTGGTGCAGTGTAGCTGTACTTAAGAAGGACTCAGAAGATTCAGCCAAAGTTGCCAGTGCCTTCAAATTCACTTAAAGTATTCCTTTTCATCTTAAAGTTCATTTAGGGAGATTTCCTTTAGGAGATATGCATATCTAAATTTAAGGACAATTTCTTGGAGTGTCCTTAGGATGAGGATTACGAAGTAAAGATTGTGCTCATGCCAATCTCAATTCAGGTTAAGAACATCGAATGCACCATTTGAATTAACAGTAAGTTTGTGCCATTTACGTCTTGGATAATATACACAACAGAATATGGTTTTGATTGTGAGTTAGAATAATATAGTTGATGTAACCTGGGTGTTGTAGCATAAAACTCAGGCTATGATTAGGTTAGTACATTTCAAACTGTTTAGGCTATACAATCACTTTACGACCTGAAATGCTATACTTGTTCTGAACAAGTCGGAATACTGCCTGTCCAGATGTCAACATCCAATTTGCCTTTTGGCCCAGGTTTCAGATTGAAGGGTGGCATGAGGTTGGCATAAATATAAAGGACCTCAGGTTTGTATAGTTAGGAAAAATACAATTTACTTTCAAAAATTGTGATTTGTTCCTACACGATATACAAACCATCGGTCCTTTGCATTAGGAAGACTCACTTGTTGGAGGGAGGAATCTGAGTGAGCCTCTGAACTGACTGGAGTTCGCCACACCTGGACTACTCCTCCTGGTTGAAAGAGCGAGGAGTACCATGCTTCTGACATACTGATCAGAGTATAGGAACTGCGAGATCAAATGTCAGACTTCTGGACCTTTTCAAATGAGAGAGGAATCGTAACTCATACGAAAATAGGCTAGAAGAAGTCTAAAGAGTCGGAGGTAGCAGAGCAAAAACCAGAAAAGGGTTTGTCTTATTGGCAGGGTCTCCTTCCTCCCCTTGGCAGAGGAAGGAGCGAGTGCTCGATGTATAAGCTTACTGCATCAGATGCAACTTCCAGCAAGGGTCAGTTCAAGTCCCATTCTCTGCCCAAAGGAAGAGAAGCAAGGGGACAAGGAAGGAGGGGGAGGAAAGGCCAGTCACTCTCGTAATTCCTCTCACTTCCAGAACCGTACACCTTAGGCGGGAAGTTACCTGTCCTCTTATAGGAGTCGAGTAAGAAAACACAACTTGTTGAGCAGCCACCACAGGTTCAAGGAAAGGGGGTTCCAAGGACTCATGGGCAAAAACCCCAAGGTAGAAAGACATAAATGTAGTCTGATGACACCACATCTCTGCTTTCAGACAGTCAGAAACTTCTGGAAAGTGAGGGATGAACCAAGCCATTGACTTCGTGTGCTCTCTGGCAGAATGTACAGGTGCTGTCAACTTCAGCTGCAGCATACACCCTTCCAATCGTCTCACGAGGCTAGAAAGAAAGAAGTGTGTTTGGACACTTCTATCTTGGGCAAGTTAGTACTAGCGCAAAGTGGTCAACATCCATTAGATATGTCGAGTCTTCTTCGGAAAGTAGAGCATCACCCTAACAGGACAAAGCAGTGATTGATCTGGATCATCGACTACAAAGTCCAAGGGGGAGGGGATCATGAAGGACTCGAACCTGGCAACAGGTGCCAATGGGTTTGGAGTTCGCTATGACATCTGAGATGGAGTCGAGCTACTGATCCCCATCCCTTGAATGTTCACAGCAAAGAAGGTCCGTGAAGATCGTCTATCCTCTTCTTCAATGTCAGAGAGAGACGAGAGATGGTCTTGAGAGTTGGATCTCCGTCTGACGACTCTCACGAGGGTGCATGCAGAGCACGAGACAGGGACCCTTAATGAGAGTCACATGCCGCCCAGGGGCCCGAGGTCTCTGGGAGAGCAAGACTGATCGAAGCTCTCATCAGTAGCTAAACCTCAACTAAGGAGAAAAGGGCTACTTTAGGGTGAAAGATTAGGCCGAATGTAGACCTAAGTCTTCACAACTGAACCAGAGAGAAGCAACTCTTGGCGAAGAAGACAAGGAAGTCCGCGACCTGCCGAAGAGTGGATTTGCCCAGTGACCAGAGAAAAAAGTCCTGTCAACGACACCAACCACAGAAGACCGCTCTAATCCCTGGGTACTGCTGCAGAGGATTGATAGCGATATCCAGCTATCTCCGCTGCTACTCAGCAAGCAGCCTATGCTTGCAAGGGAAGCAGGATAGTCTAGTCATGAAGGCACAGGGATTGTACTGCCTGAGGAACCGCTTCACGTGCTGCTGACACAGAAGGTCGGGTGAGGGAGGAACTCTTTTCGGTGCCTCGCAAGCAGAGTTAGCAGGTCAGGCAAAAGGCAAATATGAAGGGAAGATGAAGACGCTGAGGTTGTTCCACAGTGTCAGCATGCATCACTGTAGCGGCCCATGGGTCTGGTATGATGAAGCAGAAGACCTGCAGACTTCTGCTATGCCAGGTGGCAAACAGAAAGATGATAGGGAGCCCTCAAGTCGAGCAAGCTCTCTGTGAAGAATTGAGTGAAGGGAGCTCTCTGTTCCTGTTACTTGATGCCAGAAGCTGAGCTCGCCTGCCAATACATCCCAGTGCCTGGAATGTATCTGGCTGACAGCTCTACCGAGTGCACCACAGTTCACTCAAGCACCGCTTGTTTGTTGACATATGCCTTCTCTTGTTGCGAGAGGGAACACCCTTCACAGCAAAGAGAAACAGTGAGAGATCCGAGTCCAGACGAGCCAGAGCCAGGACAATCTGCTAGTCGGCATAAGAACCCTCCAAGGCAAGAAGAATCGCTTCTGTTGAGAAAAAGGAAGGGAAGGAGCTTGATAGGGTGGCTTGACCAAAATGAACTCCTTGTCCAGGGGGAAAGCATTCACCTGGTCGAGAAAGCCCTAATAGCAAGCAAGGACCGCGGCAGCCCCAACAAAACCCCTGCAAGGAGCAGTGAATAGTCGTTTACATGGGATGCCATGGTCCTCTCCCTGAGAATGATGAATCGCGTGAAGATCTCTGAGAGGAAAGAAAATGGAGGGTGTCCACATCCCAAGAAGAAGATCCAGAATCCAACCATCACTCTGATCTCTTCTCCTTGGAGGGATAACCTTGCCAGAATCCAGAAAACCATGGCAGGACGATGGCAAGCCAATCTGAGAACTGAGCCCAAGATGCACCTCCTTGTAGCAGAACTCCAATAAGAAACAAAACTTGTCGGAGTCCTCTCTATCCAATTTGCATCCCTCGGCAGCAACCAAAAGGGTTTGAGGGAAGAGGAGAGGAGAAAGAGTACTCTTACCTGTCCTCCTAGAAGAACCAACAGGAGAGGCCGACAGCGGGCGATGTCAACCACAGGTGATGACGGCAGCATGGAGGAAGGAGAGCGCTAAGGCCATGGCGAAGTGCTAACCTTAAGAGAGCAAAAAGTCCACTTGAGCCAAGTCTCCTGAAGGAAGGAGAACAGCGACAGCATTCGGTTCGCCAAACTGAGCGAGCCAAGCCAATCATGTAGACGCGATCAGGGGGCTGGGCGAGCAAGCCGGACTGAGCGAGCTGATCAAATAAATGCAATCAGGGGCTGGGCGAGCAAGCCAAGCCAGTCTTGTAATGCGATCAGGGGCTGGGCGAGCAGAGCCGATCCAAACTGATCACGTAAATGCGATCAGTGGCTGGGCGAGCAAGCAAGCCTGAGCCGAGCAGAGCTGGGAAAGCTCAGTTTTCAGCTACTGTGAACCAGAGCTGTCCTCAAGATATGCTCTAATCTCCTTCGAGGCCAAAGCCCATTGAGAAGAATGTTTAATGGGGATTCTTGTCTGCTACCCCAAGTGCTCGGACCCAAGGGTCTGAGACACGAGTTTCGGAACTGACAGAACACTCAAAACGAAGCTGGCAGGAAGTATCGAAACACCTGTATATCTTGACACTTTCTCTCATCACGTGCCTCAACCAGACTGGAGTGAACTCCCTAGTACTGGTTTGGGGAATACCCGAGACTCCATAGAATCCCGGACACTCAACAACTTGCTAGTCCCAAGGACGATTCCAAGGAGTCCGAGCACTCGGCGAGACTCCCAAATCTCTTAAGAACATCAAGGACGATTCCAAGGAGTCAGAGCACTCGGTGAGACTCCCGAATCTCTTAAGAACAATCATGAGTAATCTCCTCTCGGCTTCCAAAAAACTGAGGGGAAACAGGCACAGACCCAGTCTTCAACACAGACTTCTAAGAACTGGAATCGAGAGCGCAGCCTCGAAAGGCCACACACTTGAGGCCCCCGAGACAAATGACCCCAATGGGGAATGTGAATCGGTTCCCGACCCCAAGGGCTGGGATGAGCCAAACGAGAGAACCCACTGTCTCTTCGGAGAGAAGTAGTCCCTTTGAAGTCCCACAGGACCTCTGAAGGGAACCTCCTCCTTGCCTCTCCAGGTGCTCGAAACCTCAGGACTGAGACACCAGGCTGGGAAACTGACCAAGCACTGTCAGTGCTGGCAGGAAGAAGCGAGACACTTGCATGTCTTGGTTCTTTCTCTTGCCCTGTGCCTGAACCGGGACGGTGAGAGGTCTCTCCGACACCGGTTTGGGATGCACAAGACTCCGAAGATCCTCGGGCACTCAGTGTGACTCGACAAGTCGAGCACCCAACACAGCACCAGTCTAGGGGCAGAACCACTAGAATGGCGACGGGAGCGCAAACCGAAGTCTGAGCGCCCGCGACTCCTGAAACACAAGACCCTGGGGTAAGCGATTTGGTCCCTGAGCCCGAAAGCCGGGAAGAGCCGACGAGAGATCCCACTGCCTCCCTGTGATGGGAGGCAGCCCCTTAGAAGCTCCATGGTGGGACTTCTTAGGGGTGGGAGAGGCAGCCTTCCTCTTCTTCGGCTGACAAGTCTCAGAAGATGAAGGGGAGAAGGCAGCAGAAGACGAAATCGAAGATAAAATTGAAGATGACGACTACATCTCACAGCACTTCCTCCTTGATCTCATCTCTGACACCTTCTACAGGAAGGTGGTCAGGAAGCACAGAACTGCCATGGCAGCTAAATCAGAAAGTGCAACGGGAGCGGCCCAGGCGACAGGACACCAGGAGAAGCAACAGGAGCGACAAGGGCAACTAGGCAGGAGGCACAACAGGAGCAGCCTGGCCAGCAGGAGCTTCAAGAAGGTCAGCAACAGCAAAAGGAGTGACCACGCAGCTGGGGCAGGAGGCACAGCAGGAGCGGCCCAGTGACTGGCCGCCAGGGCAACAGGAGCAAAAAGACAGGAGGCACAGCAGGAGCAGACGGGCTCACATGTATAACAGGAGGCAGTGGCACAGCATACAGGAGTGCCCGAGAATGAACAGCAGTTGGTTCCCCTTGTCAGGGTACAGTGTTGACACCGATGTGGGGATCTTAGCCATTACCGTCACTGTGGTCATCATCGAAGTATCCACTGTATGAGGGCAGCCTTCCTGCCACAGGGAAACTTCAGCTGTGCCTTACGATGCTCAGTCAACCTTGGAAAAAAAAAAAATTATTAGTAAAGGGAGACTCCTCTTGCTCTGAGGGAGATTGCCCTGACGAAGTGGGAGGAGGCCCCAGAGAAGAGGTTGCCTGATGTGCCCCCCCCCCACCCCCCGCCGATCTTCGCTTGACGAGTGAGTGATAGGACAGAGAGACAGACAGGAGGGAAGTTACCAGACAGAATGAAGGGGTCACCAAGGGTGCCGTCAGAGACGAATAACCTTCCGACAACGGCCAGCAACCTCCCCCCTGATAAGGGTTCCTCCCGGCATAACCGCGACAGCACAGGCAGCAAACAGCAACACTCGCACAAGACAGAAAGGGTTGCAGTCATGGCGTGAAGTCCAATGATAGGGGAGCAAAATTGTTACGCCCCTAGCAGCCGACCCGAAGAAACACACGAGGAAAGACAGCCTTACTGCAAGGCTATCAAAATCGTGGGTTTGTATATTAAACAACATCAAATACTGTACACATAACATATATACAGAAACAACAAAAAAGATGCCACTGGGAATGGAGAGCTTAACAACAATCAGGCAGAGAGTTCCGAAAACACGTCTGCACAGCACGATGGCCGAAAGCAAATTGGAATGTTTACATCAGGGGAGGCAGGACTCCCGCCTACCAGACGGTAGTTACTGCCTACCCACCTTGTTCAAGAATTTTAACGGCCATTTCCAGCTTTGCTGTAAGTAATTCCTAATGTTAAGGACCTCAGGTTTGTATATCGTGTAGTAACAACCTGATATCTAACCAAGCCCCAAAGCAAAATGACAAGGTGCTCAATCGTTTGATCAAATTACAGCCTACAATGCTGGAAAAATCAGTTCTTTAAAGTAAAATGATATTTTCATAATAAAATAAATTTTTGAACATACTTACCTGGTAGTTATATATATAGCTTAAGTCCCTCACGCCATGCAGAATTTCAAAACTCACGGCAATCGGGAGTGGTCTAGTCAGGTGTACCACTAGTGCGCCTCTACCCAGGTACCTTGAACCATTCCAACTGTTCCTCAGATCTTCCATGCCCCTAGTCTCTAGAGGGGAGGAGGGTGGAATTTAACATGGTAACTACTAGGTAAGTATGTTCAAAAATTTATTTTATTATGAAAATATCATTTTTAAACATCTGACTTACCTGGCAGTTATATAATAGCTGATTGACACCTTTGGTGGAGGGTCAGAGACAGCCAACATCTTTTTGGAATTTTGCTTAAGGGTTAATAAACCAACTTAAGGTTCTTACTTGGATTAAGGAAGCTGACTTCAATGAACTCCTCATTATGTCTGCTTTCCTTAAGAGGTCCAGCGATCCACCCAGGGGCTGAAGACCTCTAGGAGCTGCCAACCGTATACCAACCTCTATGTGACAGACAACCTATAATACCCTTGTTCCGGCGCTGCCAAGGAACAAAATGATTATCTGACTAAAATCAATGATTGGAAGACTGCGTCCAATCTCCACAAACAACCATAAAATTTCAACCATTCCAAGGCAAGAAAAAGGGCATTGTTTTATGGGATTGTAGGGGTAGTCCCTCTCCCACTACTGAGTTAGAAGATAAATGGTCCCAGTGGCTAAAGACGTCCTAGGAGCTTTGTACTTGTTTCAAGTAGTAACAGAGGCAAACACTGACTTGCTTCCAATAAGAAGGAAGAGTCCATGATATCTTTGTGAAGGGACCTATTCTGTTAAAAGCTATCAGAGGTTGCAACCATTCCTGACCTCATGGGTTTTATACCTTTAGGAAGCAAATCCTCTCATTACATTCCTGAGATGAGCTTCTTTATCAACTGTCTAATGAAAAAGTGATAACATTCCTTGACATCTGGTACAGAGGGCTTCATTAACTGAACATGAAGAGCGCCTCTGAATTGCCTCGTAAATTCTTTGTCCTTTCCAGGTAAGAATCTCAGATTGATCTTATGGGACAGAGGTACTCTCTCTAACTCCTCAATTGTGATCTCTGCCAGATTCATAATCTTGACTTGAAAAGACTTGAGGCCATGGTTGTGAATGAGGTTCATTTTAGCTAAAACCCCAATTGTAGAGAGCAGATAGCTTGCCTGACCTAAAACCAACGGTTTTATTGAAGGCATGTACTTCACTGACTCTTTTAGCTGTTTGATACAAATAAAAAGAGAGTCTTCATTGTGAGATCTTTAAATGAAATCTCTTGCAAAGGTTCTAAAGTCCTTAGTCCGGACATGAGAGAACTTTAGGACCACGTCTAGGTTCCACTGGCTGGTGAGATCTGACTTTCTCTTTGGTAGTCTCGAATGATCTGATAAGGTCTTGGAGATCCTTATTATAAAACAAGTCAAGTTTCTGTATGTCTGAAGACTGCTGCCAACATGCTCCTGTATCCCTAATAGTAGAGACTGAAAAGTTACGTCTCCTCTTATGAGGAAAGAAGAAAATCCATGCTATCTGGGTCAAACAGAGGTACTGGAAGAGGACACGGGTTGTTTTGCACCATCCTCTAAAATACCTCCCACTTGGATTGGTATACCTTGATGGTAGATGACCTCCCTTGCTTTTGCGAGTAGCGCTCTAGCTGCCTCCTTGAAAACCTCTAGCTCTTGTGAGTTTTTGATAGTCTAAAGGCAGTTAGCTGTAGCGCTTGGAGGTTTTGGTGATATCTTTCCAAGTGGGGTTGTTTGAGTAGATCTGGCCTCTAGAGGTAGACTTCTCGGCGTGTCCACCATCCATTCCAGTACCTCTGTGAACCATTCTCTTGTCGGCCAGTAAGGGGCCACAAGAGTCATCCTGTCCTCTCGTGTGACACAAATTTTTGAATGACCCTCTTATGATCTTGAAGGGGGGAAATGCATACACGTCCAGGTTGGACCAATCCATCAGGAACGCATCTATGTATATGCCTCAGGGTCTGGTACAGGAGAGCAGTAAGTCTCCATCCTCTTCGTTTGAGCTGTGGCGAAGAGGTCTATGCATGGACGACCCCAAAGTCTCTGCAGACATCTTGGTGAAGAGTCCATTCTGTTGAGAGGACTTGATTTCCTGCTCAGAATGTCTGCCCTCACATTTTTTTCCCCTTGAATAAAGCACAACTAGTTTTACATTTTCTCCTTTGCCCAGAGAAGGAGTTCTCTGATTGTCTCGTACAGTGACCTGGAGTGGGTGCCTCCTTGTTTGTTGATGTAGGCCAACGCCGCCGTGTTGTCGGAGTTGACCTGCACCTGTCTTGTTCCCACTGTGTGTAAAACTTTGAGGGCTAAAAAGATTGCAGTCAGTTCCTTCTGATTGATGTGGAGCTTCTCTTGCTCTCTGGTCCAGAAGCCTGATACTTCCAACTTTCCTAGTGTTGCTCCCCACCCTGAGTCCGGCGCATGCCGGAGAACAACACTAGGTCTGGGTTCTTCTGTTTTTAATGAAAGGCCCTCCTGAAGCTTGACAGGGTCGTTCCACCACTGAAAACTGTTTATTGGCTCTGAAATGGGGATACACTCTTTCTCTAGTTCTCTTTCTGCTCCAATACCGATTGAGGTGAAATTGTAAGGGCATGAGTTTAGTCTTCCCTAAGGAAACAAACTGTTCTAGCGAGGAAAGGGTCCCCAGGACTCATCCATTCCCTCGCCGAGCATGATCCGTTTCCCAGAAAGTCCTTTAATTTTCCAAGGCTTGTTCCATCCTTGATGGTGACGGAAAAGCCCTGAAAATCCTGAGACTGAATCTTCATCCCTAGATACAGGATCTCTTGGGATGGGGTCAGAAAGATTTCTCTCTGTTTATCAGAAGTCCTAGTTCCTCTGATAAACAGACTGTCCTTGAAGATCCTCCAGACAGCGATTGAAGGAAGGAGCTCTGAGAAGCCAGTCGTCAGATACAGAGAAGGCCCTGATGCCTGACGTGTCCAGCATTCCTGCTACATTCGACATCAGTCTGGAAGAATATTTGGGCGTGGTGTTTAGCTTGCACAAAGAGCCGAAACTGGAATACCTGTTCCTGAAGAGGCGAATCTCAGGTATTTCTTGAAGCCCGGTGTATAGGGATGTGGAGATATCCGGGAACCCTGAAGGTCCAAGGCAAACCGCCCAGTCCTGACTTGTTGTCTGACTGCTAGCTAACACTGATTTGTTGGAAGAGCTCCATCCTGAAACAATTGTCTTTCCTGACGTCCCTCAAAGACGTTGAGGGCACTCACATCCAGTACTGGTCTCCAACCCTATGAGCTTTTTTTCTGAACCAGAAAAGGCGGTTGTGAACCCTGGCGTGAAAAACGCATCCTGGAGGACCAGTGATCCAGATTTTGTATTTTCTCTAGAACCCTTTTTTCTGCAATAACTTTTGTTTATTGCACACAAACTTGCTGTTGAATCGCCTGGCCTTGGACTCGTCTCTGTATCTGGGAGACAGATCTATTGGTTTGTCTGCCAACGAGGCTTTCTTAGAAAGGGATTTTGTATCCATCCTTGAGTAGTTGAATGGACCAAGGATCCGCTCCTCTCTTTCTCCCACACCTGCCAAGTTGGACAGCCTGGCACCTACCGCTGCCTGAAGGGGGGTAGAGTCCTGTTTCTTCCTGTGGAGGCCTCTTGTCTTCCAGATCTTCTACCAGCCCTCAGAAACCTCTACCTGAGGGCCGACCACGAAAGGGCTGAGATCCCTGAAGCACAGAAGCCTCAGCCTTACTTTTTTAGGGAAGAAGAGTAGACTTTTTTGCTGTCTTCGATATAAGATCTTGTGTGGTTTTCTGAGCTAAGGAGGAAAATCTCTTTAACCAAGTCTTGGAAGAGGTGAGGAGGAAAGTGGGCATAAAATTAATTCGATTTTGATTGATGTGACCCCATTAGCTAGGAAAGAGCAAAGATGGGTCCTTTTCTTCAAGATTCCTGCTGAGAAAGAGCAGCTAATTCGCTGGCACCATCTCTGATTCCTTTATCCATACATGACATAAGATGTACAAATTCTTCTTTGTCATTGTGTGCTGAATAATTCCATCTTTCTTCCTAAAGCTCCCAGGGTCCAGTCCAGAAAGTTAAAGACTTCAGAAGGCCTAAAAAATTCCTTTGAGGAGGTGGTCCAACTCTGATGTTGACCAACAAAACTTTTCTTTCCCATGGCCACTTGCTGAAATGAATCAACAAGATTGAGAAGTCTCCCTGGGAAGAGGCAGGTATTCCAAGGAAGAACGATTCTCCCGTTTGATACCAAAATTGATCTTGAAGCTAGTTTGGCTGGAGGAAAAGCAAAGGCTGTCTTTCCTTGTTCTTTCTTTGAAAGCATCCATTCATTCATCATTTTGAGAGCTCTCTTGACGAGCGGACAAAACCATCTTCATAAAATGACTCCTCTTAGGCGCCTTCCAAGAGTAAATTCTGAAGGTGGGGAACGAGGCCATCGAATAAAGTTTTCAGGAAATGGGAAAAAGTTTCATAAGTTTTTTCAAGTCTGATGAAAGTTGAAGGCCTTTACTATCTTCTTCTTCCGGAAATCTTGTTCGATCAGATCCACAGGAGACTGAGGATATCATCAAGACTCTTCTTCTGATTGACCAAAAAACCAAATAAGGGACGGGTTCTCAAAGTATTGATTGACGCCTGCACGTCCTTGTCCAGTCTTATGGCGCCTGGTGTCTTCGGCCCTTGACGCCTGGCGTCCTGGCGTCCAGATTTTGGAGTCTATTCCTTTTAGCCAAGATCTTGGTCCAGTCCTGGCGCCCATCCTCTGATTTTACTGGGCGCCCTGGCATCCAGGCAGTCTTGACAAATCATTGTTTGGTCCAAGAAGGTCGCTTGAGAACTGCATCCGACTGCGACATCTGTCAAGATCTAGGATTGTCTCAGGGAAACGAAAATGATTGAGGTTTCTTGAAGAGTGAGAAACATTTTCACGTTCCTGTCCCGTCGCCCGAAGTCACTTGAGCTGGCGCCTTAGCAACAGGTTCGGTCAAAGTTTCCTCAGGGCGGCAAAACAGAATCATCTGGACGTCTCAAAGCGTCTGCATCTATCCTTCTTCTCCAGCTGAAAGACTTACATCAGGAAGAGTTTTCGTTGCATGTCCTGAATTAGACTTATCTGGCGGAGCTACCTGTTGCAACAGGGTTCGAGGCCTGGGAGGCCGCCATTTTCAACTACTAATTCATTTTCATCGATGCTTGAATTGAATTGAAGGGACGCGACATACCTCGGTCTTATTTCAGGTCATCAGCGCCAAAGCAGAACCACAACACGGCGCCATCTGACAACATACAGGTCCCGTTTTTCTTGACAGGAGAGCAAATTGTCCGAACTAAAGAGGGGAACGCCTGGGCTGCTCCTGACCATTCATTTGGAGCCTGGGAAATCCACGGTTACGAAGAAGGAGCCATTTTGAGATTGTAGGAGCATTATGGCGCCAGTCCCTTCTGGGTAACAGCGCCTCCAAGGATGAAAAACACTTTAACCTCGCCTTGGAATGGCGTATCAGGGTGAGCGTCCTGGGAAGCGTCAACAGGTACGCCGAGGGGACGACTGAAACGGTAGCTAAAGCCTCTCGCCTCCCCAAAGTCTGTCGATTTTCCTTCTCACAGGGTTGGTGAGCTTGGAAGAGGTCTAGGACTAGAGCACGACAGGACCAAGCAACTGCACCTCCACAACACTTGCACTCTTATTTTTCTCATTAACACTTGAGTATTTTTAGATCTCTGACATGGACCATAAATCCTCTCTGTCTCTTGTGGAGGGATTCTACCTTTTGTCCAAGGGTTTGAAATGTCATCATCATGTTTGAAGGTTGGTTCATTACCTGTATCAGTGGGGGTTCTGGGACTACCACTACTGGGGAATGAATAATAGGATTGTTATGAGGAAAAGAATTCTTCAATTCCCTGACTATCTCTAGAAGAGTGAGATTTTTTACTCCTTGGCTCTTCTGATCCTATCCCTTCTTAGAAACATATGGCAGTAATCCATCCACTCTTTTCTGATAAACCAAAATATTCATCACATCTATCCTTTAACTCACCAATTTTTCCCTTGCATTTTACACAATAGAGTGGGGATCCAATGGACAGCTTTTAAGCCGGGTTTACCTCACCACACACATTCTCACACTGGTGACAGAGTCAGACATCTTGGAAAAGAAAAATCGTAAGAGAACTGAAAAATCCAAAAAACGAGCAAAGGTCAAAATCAACAATAACAAATCCAGAAAATCCAAATCAAATCCAAAAAACAGCGAAAGCCTGAAAGCCAAAGCATACTTACCAAAACTCTGTGAAAATCAGATGGCCAAACGAAGCAAAATTCTTAACGATGCAAATGGTATGGCAAATGGGAAGATCTGAGGAACAGTTGGAATGGTTCCAGGTACCTGGGTAGAGGGCGCACTAGTGGTTCACCTGACTCACCCATTGGCGATTGCTAATCAGTTTTAAGAAATTCTGCCAGCATTTGTCAGGGACCAAGCTATATATATAACTACCAGGTAAGTCAGATGTTTAAAATTGTATATTTTTCCTAACTATACAAACCTGAGGTCCTTAACATTAGGAATTACTTTCAGCAAGGCTGGAAATGGCCACAGAACTTTCAAAGAAGGTGGTTAGGCAATTAACTACCGTCTGGGGAGGCGGGAGTTCTGCCTGCCCAGATGTAAACATTCCAATATGCCTTTCGGCCCAGGTGTCAGATTGAGGGGTGGCATGAGGTGGGCATGAAAATGCAATGTAAAGGACCTCAGGTTTGTATAGTTAGGAAAAATACAAATTACTTTAAAAAACTGTGATTTGTTCCGACACAATATACAAGCCACTGGTCCTTTACATTAGGAAGACTCACTGGTAGGAGGGAGGAATCTGAGTGAGCCTCTTTGAACTGACTGGAGTTCGCTACACCTTGGGTTCCCTTCCTGGTTGATAGAGCGAGGAAGGGAAAACCTACCTCTAACAAAGTGATCGGGTTGTAGGAAACGCGAGATCAGTTGTCAGTCTTCTAGCCTTTTTCGTATGAATGAGGAAGACGTCATTTCATACAAAAATAGGCTAGGATGAACCTTGAGAAGTCGGCGACATTAAGGAAAATACAAGTATCGCGCTTGTCTTATTGTCATGATCTCCTTCCTCCCCTTGCTAGAGGAAGGAGCGGGTTTGCTTCTATGATCCTGAAAGGAAATAGAACAGAAGCTAGAAGTGTATGCTTACCTGCATCGACCGCCAGATCCAGCATGTAATGGCACATCCACTCTCTGCCCCTGCAGGAAGAGCACCAGGATGAAGAGAAGAAGGAGAGGCCAGTCACTCCCACACTCATTCTCGCATCCACAACCACAGACCTTAGGTGAGATGCAACCTGTCCTGTTAGAGGAGCCAGGTAAGCTACGCAATTTGTTGAGCAGCCACCACAGGTCCCAAGGAAAAGGTGTCCAAGGACTTGTGGGCAACATCCTGAAGGTAGAAAGAGGTGAAGGTGGTCTGCTGAGACCACACCCCTGCTTTCAATACCTGAGGAACCGACAGGTTCTTCCGGAATGCGAGGGTAGAACCAATGCTCTAGATTTCGTGAGCTCTCAGACGAAAGGTACCGTCTTCTCCAACAGCAGAGTACACTCCTTATTGTCTCACAAACCCTGAAAAAAATTGTGTTCTTGGACACCTCTTTCTTGGTTGAGCCAGTGCTAATAAAAGTCATCAACACTCAGCCCAGAGATGGCGAGTTCTCTTCAGATAGCAGTGCAGCACTCTAACAGGACACAGTAGCATCTCATCTGGGTCAATACCTACGAAGTCCTCTAGGGAGGGGATTGTGAAGGACTTGAACCTAGCATCAGGGACTGATGGATTCAGAGTCTTCGCTACGAAGTCCGGGACAAAATAGAGTTTTTAACATCAAAGGTAAGCCCGTGAAGTTCTCCCACTCTCTTCGCTGTGCCAGCAAGCAGGAAGATGGTCTTGAGGGTCACATCCCTGTCTGACGACTCTCGTAAAGGCTCGTACGGTGCATAAGTCAGGCTCCTTAGAACGAGTCACATCCCATGCAGAGGGCGTGAGGTCCCTGGGTGGGCAAGACCTCTCAAAGGTTCTCATCAATAGAGAAATCTCGAAAGAGGAGGAGATATCTACCTCTTTCAGCTGCAAGACTAGGCTGAGTGCAGTTCTATAGCCTTTTATGGCTGAAATGGAGAGAAGCTTCTCTTGACAAAGAAAGACGACAAAATCCGCGACCTGCTGAACAGCAGCTCCGACCGGAGAAAAACCCCATCCACGACACCAACCACAGAAGATGGTCCACTTTCCCTGGTATACCACTGTGGAGGACTGCCTGAGGTGTCCAGCCATCTCCATTGCTGCGCAATGCAAAAAGCCTCTAACTTGCAGATGCTGGATAACCGCCAGCCATGAAGACACAGGGACTGTACTGCCAGGTGATGCCACTCTACGTGGGGTTGACACAGCAGGTTGGGCCAGGGAAGAATCTCTCTCGGTGCCTTGGAAAGAAGAGCTAGCAGGTCGGGATACCAAACAGCCTGAGGCCATTTGGGAGCCACCAGAGTCATCCTGAGATTCAGGGGTGATCATCACTTGGCTGCTGATCACCCTGCGAATCAGACAAAATGGAGGAAAGGCGCAGACATCGAGGTTGTCCCACAGGTGTTGGAACGTGTCCTCCACAGCAGCCCATGGGTCCGTCACGACTGAACAGAAGACCTGAAGTTTTCTGTTGTTCCAGGTGGCAAACAGATTTATGACTGGATGCCCCAACAGATTGAACAACCCTTCCGCGATGTCTGGGTGAAGGGACCCCTCTGTTCCTATCACTTGATTCTGGTGGCTGAGCTTGCCTGCCTCTGCATTCCTCTTGCCTGGAATGTACCTGGCTGACAGCTCTACCGACTGGGCCAGAGTCCACTCGTGCACCTGCATCGTCAACTGGTGGAGCGGGAAGGATACTAGACAACCCCTGCTTGATGACGTATGCCACTACCGTGGTACTGTCTCTCATCAGTACCACGGAGTGTCCTATCACTCAATCCTGGAACTCTTGGAGAGACAGGAAGACTGCCTTGAGCTCCAGGATGCTGATGCGAAGGTGCTTGTCGTCTCGGTGCCACACTCCCGAAGTCAGCAACTCCTCCAGGTGTGCGCCCCATCCCTTGGTCGATGCGTCTGAGAACAGCAGCATGTCCGGAGGGGGAGTATGTAGGGATACTCCTATCAAGAGGTTCCTGTCGTTCCATCCACCAGCGAAGATCCTCTCTCACCTCCTCGGAAAGAGGGATGAGAAAGGACTGGGGGTCTCAGGACTGGGACCAATACTCCTTTAGCCTCCATTGTAGAGACCTCAGGTGCAGACGCCCATGAGGTACCAGTTTCTCCAGCGACGACAGGTGACTGATGACGACTTGCCATTGCTGGGCTGGCTGCTCCTGTCGTGACAGGAACAGCTGTGCTGCCTGCCTGAACCTGCTGATACGAGAGTTCGAGGGAAAGACTTTTGCTGCTACCGTGTCTATCAGCATGCCCAGGTACTTTATCCTCTGCTTGGGGGGTGAGATCTGACTTCTCGAAGTTCACCAAGACCCCAAGATCACGGCAAAACTCGAGGAGTCGATCCCTCTCCTGCAGCAACTGCGGGTGGGAGCTTGCCAGGACAAGCTAGTCATTGAGATACATCAATAGACGTATCCCGTGCAAGTGGGCCCAAGCTGACATGAGAGAAGACTCGTGAACACCTGGGAAGCGGTCGAGAGCCCGAAGCAGAGTGCCCTGAATTGGAAGACTGTCTCCCCGACGATAAAGCGGAGGTACTTGCTTGCGAGAGGACCAAGTCTGGTGAATGAATCAGTTCAGGGGAGAAAGGTCTATGACTGATCTCCATCCCCCTGTGGCTTTCTCTACGAGGAAGACACAGCTGTAAAAGCCTGGAGACTGGTCTGACATGACTTCCACAGCACCCTTGCTCAGGATGGCTTGCACTTCTTGCTGTAGTGCGGAGTCCTTCGGAGTTCCTTGGACGTACGTGCGGATATGGACTGGAGAGTAGGTGAGGGGAGGCCGAGACTCGAAGGGTAGTAGATATCCCTCTCGAAGGACATCCACTATCCAGGTCTTGGCTCCATGTTGCTGCCATGTTGCACAATGGCTCGACAGGCAACCTCCCCCACCTTCGGTAGCATTTGGGAGGGAATGCCGTCCCTAGCGTTTCCCCTTCTTCTTCTTCCCCTTGCCCCCTTTTCCAGACTGGAAAGCGGGCTGAAAGGGGCGGGAAGACCCACCCTTTCTAGAGGAAGAAGAAGGCTGGGTGTTTCCATGGGACCCCTTCGAAGACTGGGACTTCTTAGGGGCCGAGGAATTGCTAGCCTGGCTGCAGTGGTACATGAGGACCCAGAGGTCTTGGCCACTGCCTGGTGGGCAAGCCAGTCACTGTCATCGGCCCAGCGCTTGTCCACCGCAGTGTCCACCAACTCTCTAGGGAAGACAGGTGGAACCCAGCAACGGTCCATTCCGCAGGGACATTGCCAACTCGGGCCCCACGGACCTGGAGAAGCAAGAAAGAACGGCGTCCCTTTGCTTCAGGACCAGGTTGACCCACAGGTTTGCCGTCTGGTGGGTGAGGTAGGAGATGGCCCTACCTCCAGACTGGCACAGTCTCCCAAAGGCGGAGTCCTCCTTGGGTACGATAGCGCCCGAGGAAGCAGCCACCTTGGATACTGTGAAAGACCACAGATCCACCCAAGAGACTGCCTGGAAGGCTGCCATGGCGGTGGCTTCCAGGGATGCGGCTTCTTGCTGAGAGAGGGAGATGCTCTTTGCAGTAAGTTGCTGCAATGGGAGACCCGGATCTAGACGAACGAGGTCCAGGTCAACCTGCTTAGGCAGCAATGCCCTCTCCGATGGAGCGTAAAAGCACTTCTGGTGAGGCAGAGGAGGTGGAAGAAGCTTGTCTGAGCGGTTTGATCTGAGAAAATTTTCTGCCCACACACAAGATTATTCACTTGATTGAGTAACCCTCGGCAAGCATGGACCATGGCAGCCCTACCGAAGCCTTGGGTTCCTTCTTGGGTCCCCAGTAGGATTTGAGGCGCGATAGACGATCCACAGATGAGGCCGTGGTCCCTTCCCCGAGGTCATTGTGCTGACGAATCAGCGCAATAACCTCAGCAAATGTCCTCTGTATCTCGGGGGTGTCCGCATCCTGGGGAAGAGGACCCTCGAGTCCTTCCAGAGTGCGGTCCTCCCGATCTACTCTCCCTGCAGGAGGGAGAACCTCAGCAGACCCCCGTGATCCTTCTTGCACCACGCGGGCGTAAGACCTGGCAGAACTGAGGACCGAGCCAGGGACATACGCCCCCGAGGTAGGACTCTGGGGAGACAACTTGCCAGAGTTCCTCCTGTCTCACTTGTGTCCCCTGGAAGGAGCCCAGAGGTAGAAGGGACAGGCGAGGAGGATCAGGCACTCCCACTGGCCTTGCTGGCAGAACCAACAGGGGCAGTGGCTCGGGAGTGGTCACCAACCCGCGGTGGTGGAGAGCACTTTCGCCTGGGCAAAGCAGTCTCCCGAGGAGAGTGGAGTGGCGTGTGCTCACCTCCCGAGCCAGGCTGGCTGCACAGACATGGCCGAGGACTGGAAGGAGTCAAGTGCGCACTGCTGGCTGGCGTGAACTTGCAATGTCCTTTAGGCGCAGCCCAGTCTTCTTCGAGGCCGAAACCTCTCGGGAAGACTGAGTAGGGGACCTCTTCTCTGCTTCTCCAGAGGGACCAGTGTACCTTCCCGGGAATTTGGTTTGGTACTCAGGGGAGTACCAGCAGGAAGAGTGGGGGCACCTATATGCCCGGACTCTTTCTCTTGCCCCATGCCCGAGTCTTGACAGAGAGATGTTTCTCCCATACCAGACTGGGGTACTCGGGTCTCCCTGGAAACCTGGGTACTCGGAGCGACTCGTGAGCAAGTGTCCGACATGGACCAGCTGGTCTTAGAAGCAGACTTCTTCAGCGCAGCAGGGGGAGTAGCTCTTGGCTCCCAATATGACTGACCCTGGGGTCAGCGCAAAGGTTCCCTGATCCGTGGATTGGACAGAGCCAGCGAGAGATCCCACTGCCTTCCCTGTGGAAGGAGGCAGTCCCTTATAGGTCTTGGTGCGAGACTTCTTAGGGGGGAAGAGGCAGGCTTCTTCTTCTTTGGCTGGTGAGCCTAGGAAGGAGAAGAGGAAGAAGAGGCAGCAGATGAAGACGACGATGACACCTTTCGCGATCTCTTCTTTGGCTTCTTCTTCGCCATCTTCCTCAGGATCAAGGTCAGGTCCCCAAACCACTCAGGAGCAACCGAAGGCACAGGAGCAACCAGGGGGGCCATAGCAGCAGGCACAACCCAGGCAGCGGAGATGGTGCTCAGGCCAGCAGTTGCTGGGCCAGGTACACTCGCACGGCAGCCAATAATGTCCAGGTGAGAAGCCAGGGTCGGAGGCACGGGTGGCGCATCAGCAGCCAGAGAAGCGAGGAGCCGGGACCATGGTCATAAACGAGCTAGGGTCAGCAACTGGAGCAGGCATTGTTACATATGGAACCGACGACGTCACCATGTAAGAAAGACCAGGGCGAGATAGCGGGGCCAGGAACCCAAAGGCAACAGCACTGGATTGTGTGTGGCAGGGGCAGCCGATACCTGGGTGTCCAGATGTGAAGCCACCGTCATATGCAGCTTCCCTAACGCTGACACGGTGACAGTCGTGGTGGTGAAGCGGTAGCTGAGTGAGTTGTCACTGGAGCGCCAGACAAGTGGGACACCAGGCCCTCCAGTGACTGAACGTCAGGTAGACCCAGGTGCAGCCAGGCAGAGGACAAGTCAGATACCTGGTCCATAGAAGGTGCTTCCACCCCCAAACCTGAGGATAAAGTTGGATCAAAATGGGAAGCCTCCACTCACTCCAGGGGGAAAATTTCGCACCCGGAGCGAGGAGAGGCCCCAGACAGGATGTCCTGAGCAACCACTCCCCCCCGCCCTTCCACACCCGATGAAACGAATGAGGAAGGGGAGGGGGAGTCCTCACCCGAGGGAGAGGGAGCAAGCAGGGGAAGTTCGCTGGGAGGGAGAAACGATCCCGATGGATTAGCCACCACAGGAGTCGTCGGGGGCTTGTTACCCTTGGACAATTCCTTGGCGGGCTTCCGACAGTAGCGTCTCCTCCCTTCGAACCTCCTCCACTGCTCGGGAGACCAGGCACAACACGCACTACAAGAAGTGTCGCGCAAACATACACGTACCCTGCAAGTAGGGCAGAGGGCAAGTGGGTCTGTGTCGACGCTAGATCGAAAAGTATTACATCTCTTGCCTCCTACCCCAGGACACACACACTGGGGATAGGAGGGTTTAGAAGGCTTATCAACACTCATTATAGAAAAACAGAGGGTTCCCACTGGGAAAGCTGAAGGGCAGTCAGGCAGAGAGCAAAGAACGTCCTCATTCTACGACGGCTGAAAGCAAATTGGAATGTTTACATCTGGGCAGGCGGTGCTCCCGCCTCCCGGATGGTATTTAACTGCCTAACCACCTTGTTTGAAAGTTCAACGGCCGTTTCCAGCCTACGCTAAAAGTAATTCCTAATGCAAAGGACCGGCGGTTTGTATATCGTGTCGGAACGAACCATTGTTCCAGCATTCCTGATATAGGTTACTCAACAAATACAGAAATGCAAAAACAATATTCATCACAGGCCAAAGAAAATGTCACCAAGCTTCATCAACTGTCTTCGGCTCATGCCAGTGATATATATATTATAAATAACGCTGTGGATTTTCTTCAGTAGGCTAAAAACCCGTTCTTACCTTGGAAACCGGTTTTTCTACACTTTCAGGGCTTCTGATAATGGCGGTGCATTTGTTTGTTGTCGGCCAAATGGAACGTCTCTTTGCCGTGTATAGTACTGGCTCGTGGGGGGGGCTACCCATACGCTAACAAGTTATTGCACTTGCCGGACGACTTATGAACCGTTCAAAACAGACGTACCCGTGCTCTGTCTTGTGAGGATTGCGTATGGAAGCCCCCTGTTGGATGGACTTAAGGGGTTAATTACAGGTTATTTACATTCGTGCAACAAAAATTGAAGGTAAATCCATAATTAGCAACCAAAAAGCTATAGAAAAAGTCAAGTTAGAAGGAAATCACCGCCACGGAGCTACTACTTAGATCTACCAACCAGAGTTTTAGGAGATCTGACAGACAAAATTTGGATGGGGGATTGTAGCCTAATGGATTCACCTCAACAATGAAATCTGACAGAAATTAATTCCAAAAATCATGATCAAAGTTACATCCATTACTAAACCTGCGAGACGTATTTTACAAATAAACTATGCAACATTACAGGTTTGAAAGCAACTTTTACTGATACTATATGAAGCTGCACAAATAGTTTAAGGCTTGTGGCCCTAGCCTATGATTCGCGAGATTAATTTATCATAAACCCTGAGCTTAGTTACCCTCTGAATACATATCAAAGTATACCTTAGTTTAACCAGAAGACCACTGGGCTGATGAACAGCTCCCCTAGGGCTGGCCCAAAGGATGAGATTTATTTTACGCGGCTAAGAACCAGTTGGTTACCTAGCAACGGGACCTACGGCTCAGTGCGGAATCCAAACCACATTACACCGAGAAATTCATTTTTATCGCCAGAAATTAACTTCTCTAATTCTTCACTGGCCGGTTGGAGAATCGAACGCGGGCCCAGCAGGGTGCTGCCCGAGAACGATACCAACCCATCCAATGAGGAAATATACGTATATGTAGAGCTCATTCTCACACAGGCTGAAGCTTCTTATTCCAGTAGATCTAAGTGGGAGCTCCGCGGCAGCGATTTCCTTCTAACTTGACTTTTTCTAAAGTTTTTGGTTGCTAGTTATGGATTTACCTTCAATTTTCGTCGCACGAATGTAACGTAACCTGTAATTAACCCCGAAGTCCATCCAACGAGGGGTTTCCATACGCGATCTTCACAAGACAGAGCACGGGCACATCTGTTTGGAATGGTTCATACCCTGTCCGGCAAGTGCAACAACTTGTTAACGTATGGGTACCGCCCCGGCCCCCCGACCCCGGCCCAGTACTAAACACGGCGAAGGGACATTCCACTTGGCCGACAAACGAATGCACCGCCAGTATCAGAAGCCCTACAAGTGTAGAAAAAAAACCAGTTTCCAAGGTAAAAACAGGCATGGAGCTAGTACTTAGAACTACCCTTATTCCTGGACGCTGTCGCCTAGGCTACATCCTCCACAACAGAGAAGGAACAAAAAAACGACCCATCCTACGACACGGACATTTCTAACGGCTCGGCCACAATGTTTTACGTGACACGAACGGAATGGAGTGTGGATTTTAGGACAAAGGGCCAAGCACTGGGGCCTGCGAGGTCATTCAGCGCCGGAGAGGAAGCTTGGAGTGCGGAGGTTTGAAAGGGAGAGGAAAACCCCAGAGCAGCTGGCATAACTGTTAGGAGGAGGTGGACAGCAAAATGGAAGAGAGATACGAAACGGAGGTAGGGGAAGAGGAACGGAAGGGGTCGTCGCAGCTAAGGGGGGGGGGGGGTGGGGGGCATGCAAAGAACCTTCAGCAGTGACTACAGTGCACCCCTTGGGGTTAACTGGTGGCACTTAACCCCTCCTATGTATAACGGCTTTTCACAGGAGGTCTGCCTCCGACGGACCTGGGATCCCTCACGAGGACCTGGGATCCCTCACGAGGACCTAGGATCCCTCACGAGGACCTGGGATCCCTCACGAGGACCTAGGATCCCTCACGAGGACCTAGGATCCCTCACGAGGACCTGGGATCCCTCACGAGGACCTAGGATCCCTCACGAGGACCTGGGATCCCTCACGAGGGTCAGGTCAAGTCGACAGGTAACATGAACCTGCAAAAGTCATGGAGAAGGACCTAAACAGTTAAACATAAAGCGCGCTACAAAAAAACAAATAGATTCCCGTCGTAAAAACCACTCGCCCGGACTCCCAACTCCAGCGTAACAATTCCTCCGACGGGAATCAATTGGTGTCGAGGGAGAAAAACCACATTGTCCGCCTCGGCGCGTCTCCACCAGACGCGGCCGGACTGAAATGGCGATGAATAACCGATAACCAGCGATAACTCACACACAAACGGAGGGATTCCTATGACATGCAGATTACACGGTCATTATTTACATTACGAAAACATTAATACCTCGATCGGCCCAACGCCGCGGCTATGCCTGCCTTCTACCCCACACGGTGCCTCGGAGGGCAGATTTGGTGAAGATTCTTATTTCTTATTTCGCGTTTCCTTCAACTTTGCGGTTCTTGGGGAGTTATTTAACAGTTCGTTTCTATGTCTTTATTATATAATGTTTGAGTAGTTCGGGAATATGTTCGAATTTATTTATTTTTTTAAAGTTTGTCATGTCGGCTGTGTTCTTTAGGCATGCCTTCCCTTTCATAAGTTTTAAGAGGTCTTTTGGCATTCCTCAAGGGTATGTCAGTATGTTACACTGGTTTCATCATTGTGGAACTCTTTAAAATGTCTTTCCTTTTTAAAAAAAGCTTCACATACCGGCAGTGTTTATTAGGCCCGCTGCGTTTGGTATGATACAATACTTCTCATTGGGTCGTCGAAAATTTATGATCGGGACGTTTAACACTGAATCACTGTACTTTGACTTCGACAATAATTTGAAAGTGTCACGAAGATTTTGATTCCCTATGCCATGGGTTATCTCTCTTTCTCTCTCTCTCTCTCTCTCTCTCTCTCTCTCTCTCTCTCTCTCTCTCTCTCTCTCTCTCTCTCTCTCTCTCTCTCTCTTAGGTATTCAATCATTACTGTATATAAGCGTATTAAAATAGGAAGCTTTGATGTAACCAATGTATATATATATATATATATATATATATATATATATATATATATATATATATATACACATTTAAAATCACAAAAATATGCACGTGATTTGTTTATCAGCTGAAGCCACAGGGAAGGGTAGAAAAGAGACGCCAGTGCCAAGTAATTTCGCGGCCCGTTGTGTTAATTACGCGGAAGTACTTGGCACTCTCGTTTCATTTCAAGCTTTTCCTGTGGCTTTAGGTGAACATGTATGTATGTATGTATGTATGTATGTATGTATGTATGTATGTATGTATGTATGTATGTATGTATGTATGTATGTATATCTCGTCAGGGAAACCATAGTGAAAGGCATCGTACTTAGGTACATTTATTTTGCCCACGTTTCACGACTCATGGTCGCATCCTCAAGGCTACAATAAAGACACGAACGAGGACTTTAAAACCAAGCACTGCGTAATCCATCAAAATTAGGCAGTATTTAATAAAATTCAATGAACATCAGCATGCAGAAAATCTGAAAATAATTGATGAACATCTCAAAACAGGAAATTATACTAAACATCAAAATTACGTACAAAATATCTCTAAGATTCTAAAAACAGTAAAATTACATAAAACACTAAAAAAGGTAAGGTCATTCTGTACATTATTCTCGCAAAGGAAGGGCAGTGACTGAAAGAATTTCGTTAAAATAAACAACGCACCTTAGGCGATAAACGACTGAACAGAGGAGGATTGTGTACTTAAAGACGGAACTATCTTTTCTATCATAATGGACTCCAAGATTGTTAGGTCGTTTTCATTATGTACTTGACCTATAATATAAAATCCTTAACAACAATATATGTTTTACATAACTTAGAGTGGTCCCTAATATTTGACTGGGATTTGTTAATCTACTGCCCGATCTAAAACTTACGCCCCTGTGATCACATCTCGTGCACATATATTTATAAAAATACCATTAGATTTTAGAAGAGGACTAAGGCGGTCTTTCGTTTTGAACGGAGATCCGATTGTTAATGAGTTTTTTTTTTTTGAACGAATTGAAGGTTCAACGCCGGGAATTCTTCTTGAACAACTGTCAAGAACTTTTTTCTGAAAAGGTCATCATGAAAAAAAAGGGAAGCTAGAAAACATTTTTAATTTTGGTGCTGTCAAAACCGGGCAGCTAGCATTTCCCTAAGCATTCTAAGCAATAGTTTGTCTGGGAAGCAGTTATTTTTAAGATATTGGGAAAGAAAGCTCATTTCCTCATTAAAAGTAAACCACTTAGAGGTATGGATGAAGGCCCTTGTGGAGGTGAATTGAGATAATACTGAGTTCATCATCATCATTATTATTATTATTATTATTATTATTATTATATTATTATTATTATTATTATTATTATTATTATTATTATTATTATTATTATTATTATTATTATTATTATTATTATTATTATTATTAAAACAGTTTAACCAGGCCACTGAGCTGACTATCAGCTCTCATAGGGCTGGTCCGAAGGATTTGGATGAAATGACAGGTCTAGGCTAGTAGCCCAGCACTAGGACCAAATAGGTCATTCGATAACTTACAACGATAATATGCTCTAAACAGGTATGTGATAAAATTACCAATGTCTAGGTTACAAATGTAAGTTTCTTAATAAGGAAACTAACTCCACAACATAGTTATCAGTTTAAACAATAAAGGGAAATAACCATTCAAGTAGCATTGCCCATAATCATATGTTCATAGGCCTACATTTCTCACCCTTTCAGTTCTTTTCGCGCCACTCTGATATGCATACAATTCATCTTACTAACTTTAAACTGTCTTCCATCTGCTTATCACAGGACTCCATTTGTTAAGATATTAAACAGCTACGGAGACATTATACGCCCTTGCCTCAGGCTCACTTTTCCACCAAATCAGTTTCTCTCACTCCTACATCTTCCTTCATATTGTTCAATTTCATCCCAAAAATCTTTTAGGGCCCTCAATAATTTATCAAAGGAGATATACAGTTTTACTTGGCAACGTAAGGAGATGACGATGAGGATAGGAGACGACGAAGAACATAGAGAGATGGAGGAAAGTAAGATTTGACCTCAATGAAGATAACACAGAATGAATATTGCAACGGATTGGACCTCTTTTCCTCGCAACCTCACCCGTGCTTACATTTGCAACATAATTGAGAAAGAAATAAAAATTAATTTCACTCATTAATTACTAGAAATGTGGGTTTCAACTCACCCCTTCATATACTCTCTCCTTCATTCCCCAAAATGGTTAAGCCTAACCCCTCTCTGTGCAAAGTGATTGCCTTTAGGCCTAATTCCAAGTGACTGTCGTACCTTCTCGGCGTCAAGCAAGGCAAGGGAGGAGCCAAAAAGGGAAAGTTGGCCCCCCACCTCATTGCTCCATGAGGGTTTTCTGATGCCATGCAGTCATTATAGAAAACATGGCAAAGACTGACCGTTGCGCCATCTGGAAGCGATGCGATGCGTAATCCCCAAAGGTTATTTATGGATGATGCAACAGAAATTGAGAGGGATAACGTGCTGAACACCACGCGAGGACAGATGTCCTTACCTTGCTGATCTTTTGAACCATCCACGTGTTCGACCCCGGGTCTCGAACCAGTATACTTTGTAGTGGCATTATAATTCCCGCCTCTATCGCCAGCGCCCTATCGAACAAGGTAATGTACCGGAATAAGGTTCTTAGTCATGATTCATGTTATTTCTCTGCCTGATTTTTCATTTATTTTCCATTGTGTGATCACCTTCAGTAATTTGTGCTGGAGCATTCAGTGTTAACGTAATTATGCATTAGTGTTGAACTGAGTTATTTGGTACCATCTGTGCATTCTCAGTGCCCTTTGAGTGTCTTATTATTATTGCAAGCAACCATCTTGCATATTTTGCAGATAGGCCTCGACTGTGGAATCTCGTGGCTCTATCCATGTGCAGTCCCCCTTCTACCCTCCACTGCGATGTTTCCTGTTATGAAGAAATCATCGGCATAGAATATTTATTCTGCATAGGATTCCTTATTTCAGCAGGCCTTATTATTACCTGCCCAGTAATTCGTCACTCTTCTGATCTTTGTTTGTTATGTAAATATATTAAGTTAAGAGAACCCTTGAGTTTACGTAAAATTTCCCTCACATGAAGAAGGCCCTAAGCCATAGATTTCCCGTGTTTGGCTACGAATTGTCCTAATGTTGAGTCAGATGTGTAATAATTAAAAGGAACTCCCTGCGTTCATCCGTTGCAGCAAAGAATCAAGTAAGTATTATAAACAGGATCAAAATGAAATATAGAAAACAATTTTGATGTTTAAATAGCAAAGTTATATACAGTGATGAAATTAGGAGAGCTAATTGATTATCACATATATATGACAGATCACGTATAATTAATGGTGACAATCGGATATAATCGCCTAAGAAATATAGCCTGATGAAGAAACGCCTTAATATGGGTCCGCTAAAAAAAATTGCACAGAACAATACAATCACGACTATGAAAAATATGTCGTGCTTCGGTTGTGGGCGCCTTTTTATCACAAGATAACAATTTGTTGAACAAGGAAATAGAAAACAATTATAAGTGTATAGTTCACGACATATTTTCAATAGCCCGCTAATTGACGCAAGGCAAACCTAAATTTGCTTCTGGGATTTAAAAACTTTCAAGAATCTCCAACTACAAAAGGTATAATTTGTTTTCATGTCTCGCATGACACGTACAATACATAAACTAGGTAACGCTTTTGAACACTTCTGATTAAAATGGACGATGACCTTAGGAGAGTGCAAGAGTTACTCAATTTATAATAGTTATTGCTGGCATTCTCTTTGGCACTATGCTTGAATAATAGAAAACGGATATTCCCTTTAAAAAATGGTCGGCTCTAAGAAAGGGTGTTTAGGCTAGCAAATGGGTGATTGTGTAAAGCCAGGGATAAAGTAGATTATGGAGAAGTGCTTTTGGGAATCTGAATCTATGCGTGGTTATGTTTGGAGACTATGAATGGATGCCTGTGCTGTGTGATTTTAATGCAAAGATAGGTGCGTATGGACCTCTAGGAGTAAATGGGAGTGAAAAGAATATTTTAGAATGGGGCTTGATTGTTGAAAATGCAAGTTTTCCGAGGAATGTTCATAAGTATATTTTACAAAAAGAAAACGGAGATGGGGACGGAAAGAAAGATATAATTTTAGGTGCAACTGTGAGGCAGAAGAGAACATTATGCACAGGTCTACAACAGAATAGCCTAGCTAGGGTAGTCAAGAAGATAGGCCTACTGAGAAAAAAAAAGTAATCGAAAACAGAGGGATGGATGTATGCACAAACTTTAGGGAGGATAAAAAATTATTCTTTATGGAAGTGAATGTAGAGAAAAGCTTAATGTATCTAAGTTTGAGAAGATTATGGAAGTAAATCTTGAGGACATAAGGAGGGCAATTAAGAGGTTGAGAAATGGAAAGACACCAGGATTAAATGGGATCGCTTGTGGGATTGTAAGGCAGTTGTGAATTTGGGACAGAATGGTTAACTAGGGTGTATAAGGAATGTCTGAATGAGAGGAATAAGTGCTTTCAAATAGGGACGAAGTGACTAAGAAGACTTTGACTTGTGGGGGCATAAAAGTTTTAGTAAAACATTGAAAATGTAAGCTAAGATTTTAATTCAGATGGACAGAAGGACTGGCAAAGGAAGAAAAGTATTTTTTACGAAACATATGTGAGAAATTTGAATTAACAACGTTTCAAGGCCATTCATACCACAAACAATTAAGTTGCAAACGATTCATACCAAATAAAATAAGTTATTAAAAAACAATTTGACCTCTTATTAAATTTCATCTTACTGACGTAATGAATATTAGCTCTGGTCCTTTTTAAACTGGATGCTTTTATTATTGAGGAAATTGTTAAGCAAACGGAAGAAGAAGAAGAAAAAAAGAAATTTACTCCTTAACTTATGAACAATTGTTCGTGAGTGTTTATATAGTATCCATACGTTGTACGTTGTTGTATATTTTTTACAATATATTTGTGCTGCAAGGCCTTTCGACGTTAGTCCTTTACTTAGCATACTGAAGAAATATACAAGTAAGCTTTACAAAGAAAGTTTGTATAATGATAGATGAGGATTAAAAAGGAAAAAAATATGTACCTGGAATCCAACACAATTAAAGAATTAATAGACCTACCAAAACAAGGTTAATGTTTAAAAGGTTTTACAAAGGATTAGGCTCAATGGCTCAAAAAGAGGGACAGGATAAAGGTGAAGTTAAAATAAATATGAGAAAGAGAAATAAAATTGACTAAGAAATGAGCAAGTAAAATAGAACTTTAGTAAAGCGTCATTTCTACCGTAGTTTTTGGATGTTATACAACTATTTTTAACTAAATATTTTGCACTATAATAAATCATACATATTTTTAGATTTAGTTCCACTAAATAAATTTCTGTTAAAAGAAATTATACCAAATATCAAAAAGTGAAACTTATGAAATATTTAATTTTGAAAACGCAGTAAATAATAATAATAATAGATTAATTAATAATTTTTATGATTAATTATAATAAAAATATATAAAATATAAAACTAATTTATGAAAATTTCCCAATGAATCTGAAATTAAAATCCACTGTAAAACTGGACTGAAAAGCTCCTAAAAATCTTTCATTAAAATTAAGATAATTTTCTTCTCTAGACTATTTTGAAAATTGATTTTTTAAATTTTGAATTTGATTCAGTCACCTTCACAAAACCATGTTTCACGAATTCAGTGCCTAAAATATGCAATAAAATAAAATTTCAGGCTAAATAGTCATATAAGTTTTGCATATAAAACACCGTTAAAAAAAAAAACAAGCAAGAATTAAGTAAAAAATCAATTTCAAAAATCGCCTTAAAATAGGAAAATGAATGTAACATAAAAAGTCTTAAAAAAGTACTTCAATTTAAATACAATATTTTTTGGGAGTTTTGCTGATATATTCTTATAACCTGGTCTTATGAATTAATCATTATTTATCATTATTGTTTAATATATGTCATTTGAGTTGAAAAGATAAATTACAAATATAAATGTAAAACAATAACGGTAAATCATAATTATTCATAAAACTATGTTATAAGAATATTTCAGTAAACGTTAAACTGGAGCCAGTCATCAAAAAAGGACAAAACTCCCAAAAATATTATATACAAATTGAAATATTTTTAACAACTTTTTGTGATACGATCATTCATCTTTAAATTTTATTTTATTGCATTAATCGTCTAAAAAAATGATCGTAACAAATAAATAGAAAATTAAATTTTTTCATTGGAATTTAATTTCAGGTTCACTGAAAAATTTTCATGAATTAGTTTGATATATTTGTGGTTGTCAGTGAACTTATTATTATTATTATTATTATTATTATTATTATTATTATTATTATTATTATTATTATTATTATTTTATTTATTTATTTTTTTTTTGGGTCTATCACAGTCATCCTATTCGACTGGGTGGTATTGATAGTGTGGGGTTCAGGTTGCATCCTGCCTCCTTAGGAGTCCATCACTTTTCTCACTATGTGCGCTGTTTCTAGTAGCACACTTTTCAGCGTGAGTCCTGGAGCTACTTCGGCATCTAGTTTTTCCAGATTCCCTTTCAGGGATCTTAGAATCGTGCCTAGTGTTCCTATGATTACGGGTACAATTTCCACTGGCATATTCCATATCCTTCTTCTTTCGATTTTCAGGTCTTGATACTTATCAATTTTTTCTTTTTCTTTCTCATCTACTCTGGTGCACCATGGTATTGAGACGTTAATGAGTAATACTTTCTCCTTGATTTTGTCAATCAACGTCACATCTGGTCTACTGGTACGTATCACCCTATCTGCTCTGATACCATAGTCCCAGAGGATCTTTGCCTGATCGTTTTCTATCACTCCCTCAGGTTGGTGTTCGCACCAGGCCGCTCAGCATAGTTTGATCACCAAGAATGCAAGATTTAAAGTGTTGCGTTCTATAAACGAACTGTTATTGGAATAACATCTGCGTTACGGGACATATAATTTTCGTATCTAGTGCAGACAGTTTGCTGTGATTTTGGAGTTGGCCCTTACCGAACTTTCGATTGGACAGTTATCATATCTGGACGGGGATTATTAAGTCTTTGAACAGTGAGATATGTGATGACCTGCCGGTGGCTCTCAAGGCAGGTGGTTTTGTGCTGACATTGGACTTTGCTCAGTCAGTTGCAACGAACTATTTGATCATGGTCCGAGCACATGGAAACTGCATGCACCGGAAATGCCCAGATTCCGGTGGGGTATGTGCGTGTGCGTTTGCGATCTCTCATGAGTTACTTATGAGAGGAACAGTGATTCTCATGAGGAGACTGCTTCGATGTCAAGTAGCGGATGTGTGTTTTAGCCTGGTGTAGTGTTTAAAGAAACTGCCAGTATGAAGATAAGTTATTTACGGCCATAGAATGTGAGGAAAACCTCACAGTGACATTGATATCCCAGACTTTAGAGGGGAAACCTCCGGTTGAGAAACAGTAAAACTGAACGTGACTGCAGAATTACAATATTGAATGTATCGCCATTCAGCTCACATATGTGCTTGTAAAGCACATATGTGAGGACTTAGTCCGAAACATATATACATTTTTTTCACGCAGTTCTAAAAGGCTTCATGAATTCAAAGAATTTCAAGCATTTTGTGATGTAAAACCTCACAAATTACTGCATATCTCACAGACTAGGTGGTTATCTTTCCAGATGGCTTTGAAACGCGTCCTGGAACAATGGGATGCATTGACTTTGTTTTTTACAGAAAAACATCTGCAAGAAAGGTTAGTTATGGCTAGTGATGTCTTAGAAGCATTGCGTGACCCTTCAATGTTACTATATCTTAAATTTCTCAAATATGTCCTCCCCAAATTCACCACATTCAATTTGATGTTCCAAATTGCGAATTCTACAGTCCATATCTTACATACTCAGAGTGTTGTTATATTCACAGCTATTGGAAAGTTACGTGGACAGGCCATATATGAATTCTGTTCATGATATATCCGCCATTGATCCAGCTGACGAGAGACATTTCATCCCTCTTAGAAATATATACCTAGGGTCATATTTTCATGCTCTTGTACCAAGAGATCGATATAAAGACCAAACTATCTATGCTGGATGATGTTCGTAATCGTTGCAGGGAATTTCTCATCGTAGCTTGTCCAGAGATTAAGAAAATGTTTCCATTAGGAAAAGACGAAGCTGTGGAAAAATTGGCTATTTTTGATGTAGATCAAGTACTAAGTGAGTACGCACGTGTAAACATCCCGACTTTGGCAGATTTGGTAGAATCCTTTCCGAGAGTCTATATTCTGGTGGCATTCAATCACTGGATGATGATTGGAAGCATCTCCCCGCAGTACAGATCCCTGATAGTTTAAGATACAACGATAATATAGAAAAATTCTTGAAAGAACTTTATGATTTCACGGCTAAGCCAATTGGTTCAAGCTTCAGAACGTTATCTGAGTTTGCCTTAAACATTCTGTCACTGCCAACATCCAGTGCAGACGCTGAGCGCATTTTTTCAAAACTGAATTTGATAAAGACTAAACATCACAACAAACTCTCTAACACTACGACAGCTTCATTAATTACCCTCTCAGAAATGGTGAAAGCTCAATGCAAAACATACGGCTTATGTTTAGATTTACTGATTAGTTTGCGAGACATTGACTCTACTTCCTGAATAATAGAATGTGACTTTACTTCCTTAGGGAACATAGCCTACTTTGGATGAATGAGTGATTCAAATAACCAATGCAACATTTATACTCTAGTCTATAATTCATAGGAAATATTTTGTGCATTACCAAAGAATCTTTAATAAAATATGTTTTCACCATATTTTCGATAACTGTATGGAATACATTTATGAACTGATCTGATGTTTAACTATTATCTGAGAAACTGATGAGTTCATTTATGAACAGTGATTATTTTCATATTGTAGAGTAATTAGCAGATATTTATTTTTCAGTGAGTAAAGGAATAATATATTTTTCTTACATTTATACGGCATAGAGTTTTTGTGCATACCCCTCTTGACATTAGAATGTTGGGAATTTATTTGTGAATTTTTTTTTGGTGGTGTTTCATTCATACCTGAAAAAATTTACTAGTGCTAATGTGCTCTCTCTCTCTCTCTCTCTCTCTCTCTCTCTCTCTCTCTCTCTCTCTCTCTCTCTCTCTCTCTCTCTCTCTCTCTCTCTCTCTCTCTCTCTATATATATATATATATATATATATATATATGGAATGTAATAAATCAGCTTCAAGACCGAACACTGCCGGCGTGTCTCGTTCGATTCAAAATTCTACTATCATGAAAGTTACTTTACGTTTCAAAAGGTATGAAGCAACTGAATTCTGGAAAGGGGAAAATCTAACTCTAAAAAGGAATAATTAGTAAACCCAACTCATATACTGGCAAAGATTAGGTTAATATAACCAGGGTGACTATTTTATATAGTTGGTGTTAGCAAAATAACATTACTGGGCAACTCTACATCACCCAGTGCAGAGTTTTGTAGTTTCTTGGTGACGTGCGGATTTCTGTGCGGATTTCGCGACAACCCTGAGCTTTACGTTCACGTATCTCTGAGGTTTTAATAGAAGCAAATTAGCTTCAGAATAAGGTAAGATCTAATATTCTCCCGTTGATTTTGTCGTGGAGGAGGCGAGTTATATTTTGGGGGTGTGTTCGAGTACTGCGTATGGTTTCGCTGAAGCTTTCTCAGGCCGGGCCTGATTACGGCACTTCTGTCAGGGGCGTTCCTGGACATTTTTTGGCCCCCCCCTCGCTTTGGGGCCCCGGGGGCTATTTCAAACAGCCACTGATTTCTGTATTTTATTTTTTCTAGCTCGAAACGTTATTTCAGTGACCTGGGTTGCAGATGTAACGTTACGTAATATTTTTATGATGATGCAGAAGTTACGGTAACAATGTACTGCGATACTTTAATTACCGAATACGTACTTTAATTACTCACTGAATACTTACTTTAATTACTCACCGAATACATACTGTAATTACTAAATACACAGACCATCTAGGCCTCCTTTCCCACTGCATACTTTTTGTGGTTTTTCGCCATTCTTTATAATACCACTTTAAAACTTTACTTGTGCCACGGCCCGATTCCCGTCAGGTTACGGCCTTGTTTGCGGGGGTGTCCACCCCCCCACCCATGGCCAGGTCAGGGCACGTCGCCAAAGTTAGGTTAGGTAGGTAAGATCTGGTCAGGTCAGGACCTCCTGGCATTATAAGAAAGGTTATGTCTCTGGGTAATTCTAAGTACTAGCTCCGTGCCAGTTTTTACCCAGGAAACTGGTTCTTTCTACACTTTTAGGGCTTCTGATAATGGCGGTGACTTTGTTTGTTGTCGGCCAACTGTTATTTGCCCCCTAACTCTACTCAGCAGTAAAGGGGGACTGTGGGAAGTCGGGGGTTTGGGTGGGGGAGAACGCAGAAATGGAGCGGACATGCTTACGTTCGGGAGGCTCCTTCTGGGGGGGAAAAACGAGAGGGAGCCATTTGCCAACAGGAGAGGGTTAAATGCATTTCGCCATGTTTAGTACTGGAATCGGGGGGATGGCATGTCCCTTCGCCGTGTTTAGTACTGGCCCCATGGGCGTACCCATACGCTAACAAGTTATTGCACTTGCCGGATGGCATACGAACCATTCCAAGCAGACTTACCCGTGCTCTGTCTTGTGAAGATCGCGTGTGGGAAACTCCCTGTTGGATGGACTTCAGGGGTTAATTACAGGTTAATTACATTCGTGCGACAAAAATTGAAGGTAAATCCATAATTAGCAACCAAAAACCTGTAGAAAAAGTCAAGTTAGAAGGAAATCGCCGCTGCGGAGCTACTACTTAGATCTACCCGAATGTCAGATATTTAGCTTGTCCTGACATAGCAGCATTGGTTAAATTTTGCATTTTGGGGCGCCCCCTTACTTTGAGGCCGGGGGGGGGTTGATTTCAAACACTGCCCCCCCCCCTGCCCCCTCACTCAGGAAGACTACCAATTTCTGTATTTTACTTTCTCCAGCGCTAAACATTACTTCAGTATTTCTGTACTGTTTTTTTTCCAGCGCGAAACATTACTTCAGTGAGTTGGGTTGCAAGTGTAATGTTACGCAATATTTTTACGATGCAGAAGTTACGGTAACAATGTACTGCGATACTTCAGTTACTCACCGATTACATACTTTCATTACTCGCCGATTACATACTTTCATTACTCACCGATTACATACTTTCATTACTCGCCGATTACATACTTTCATTACTCACCGATTACATACTTTCATTACTCACCGATTACATACTTTCATTACTCACCGATTACATACTTTCATTACTCGCCGATTACATACTTTCATTACTCGCCGATTACATACTTTCATTACTCACCGATTACATACTTTAATTACTCACCGAATACACAAACCATCTAGGCTTCCTTCCCCACTGCATACTTTTTGTGGTTTTTCGCCATTCTTTATAATAATACCAGTTGGTAAAACTTTACTTTGCGCGCAGCCCGATTCCCGTCAGTTGCTGACCTGGACAGGTTACGGCCTTTTTGGGGGGTGTCCAGGCCGCCCCCACCCATGGCCAGGTCAGGGCACGTCGCCTAAGTTAGGTTAGGTGGTTAAGATCCGGCCAGGTCAGGGCACGTTGCCCTAAGTTAGGTTAGGTAGGTAAGATCTGGTCAGGTCAGGGCACGTCGCCCTAAGTTAGGTTAGGTGGGTAAGATCTGGCCAGGTCAGGGCACGTCGCCCTAAGTTAGGTTAGGTAGGTAAGATCTGGTCAAGTCAGGACCTCCTGGCATTATAAGAAAGGTTATGTCTATTTATGTATGAGAAAGCTGTCCCGATCGGCGACTGGCGGGAATCATGCCGTTAAGTAAACCTTAGTTTAACCAGACCACTGAGCTGATTAACAGCTCTCCTAGAGCTGGTCCAAAGGATTAGACTTATTTTACGTGGCTAAGAACCAGTTGGTTACCTAGCAACAGGACCTACAGCTTATTGTGGAATCCGAACCACATAATACCGAGAAATTCATTTCTATCACCAGAAACAAATTCCTCTAATTCTTCATTGGCTGGTCGCGGGACCAGCAGAGTGCTAGCTGAGAACGATACCCACCCGTCCAATGAGGAACTCTACTCTTAGGTAAGACCCTGTACTTTAGGTTAGGTAAGGTCAAGATGCATCCCTGTTACCTAATACTCTATAACTCACAGCACTCTTAGGTCAGCCCCCAAACATGTAGGAACCAGCACCTTAAGTTAGATTACATTAGTGAAAATAAAGTTAGAAAGCATTCCTACGATTAGCTCAGTAGCATTTCCTTAATTTGGTTTTTTGTGATTGACACTGATAACATAAATGACCCTTATAGCCTACAGGTCTAGTGGTCTATTTGCTCATCTTGTAGCTTATTTTTTTTTCTCCTTACATAAAATTCTCACACTTGAACCCCTGGTCTAGCTCTTCCTTGGGCGAGTCGGTAGAGTTGTGGCCTTGCACCCATTAGGCCCGAGTTCGACTCTCCGGCCGGCTAATGAAGAGTTAGAGGAATTTATTTCTGGTGATAGAAATTCATTTCTCGGTATAATGTGGTTCGGATTCCACAATAAGCTGCAGGTCCCGTTGCTAAGTAACCAATTGGTTCTTAGCCACGTTAAATAAGTGTAATCCTTTGGGCCAGCCCTAGGAGAGCTGTTAATCAGCTCAGTGGTCTGGTTAAACTAAGGTATACTTAACTTTTGAACCCCTGGTCTATCACTGTGGTTCCCCCCACCCTAGTAAGTGGTAGGTAAAACTTTACTTCAGGCTAGTTCCTCATTGGGTGGATGGGTGGGTACCGTTCTCAGCTAGCACTCTGCTGGCCCCGCGTTCGAATCTCCGGCCGGCAACGAAGAATTAGAGGAATTTATTTCTGGTGATAGAAATCCATTTCTCGGTATAATATGGTTCGGATTCCACAATAAGCTGTAGGTCCCGTTGCTAGGTAACGAACTGGTTCTTAGCCACGTAAAATAAATCTAATCCTTCGGGCCAACCCCAGGAGAGCTGTTAATCAGGTCAGTGGTCTGGTTAAACTAAGGTATACTTAAACTTAAACTTACCTAGGAGTAAAATAGAGAATTGCACTCTGGGTCTGAAAAGAGAAGAGATAAAGATGGATAGGGTTATTTTTTGCTGATTTTTCGTATTATTATTACTATATTATTCAGTAGATAGTTCCTCATTGGATGGGTCAATATCATACTCGGCTAGCACTCTCCTAGGCCGCGTTCGATTCTCCGGCCAGCCAATGAAGAATTAGAGGAATTTATTTCTGGTGATAGAAATTCATTTTTCGCTATAATGTGGTTCGGATTCCACAATATGTAAAATGTGTTAAGTCTAATCCTTCGGGCCAGCCCTAGGAGAGCTGTTAATCATCTCAATAGTCTGGTTAAACTAAGGTATACTTAACTTATTAGATGAAACCTAAGCCCTTTGTTAGCCGAACCGGTTGAGCTTCACACTGTCGCTCGATGGACCGGAGTTCAATTCCTCGCGACGGCTGATGAAGAGTTAGAGGAATGTATTTCTGGTGATAGAAATTCATTTCTCGCTCTAATGTGGTTCGGATTCCACAATAAGCTGTAGGTCCCGTTGCTAAGTAACCAATTGGTTCTTAGCCACGTAAAATAAGTCTAATCCTTCGGGCCAGCCCTCTCTAGGAGAGCTGTTAATCAGCTCAGTGGTCTGGTAAAACTAAGGTATTTTTTTTTTTTAGATGAAACCTATTCATAGCCTGTGGAAGAAGCCCACACGGGCCATTGACTTGAAATTCAAGCTTCCAGAGAGTATGGTGTTCATTAGGAAGAGGTTGTGAGAGAGGTGCAAAATAATAAGCAGGAAGACAAGTACTGCTGGTTTACTGATGAAGCAACCCGCTTATAAAGCGGCGTGCGGACGTCTGCGTATAAGGCAGAGACCGCGGGTACAAAGATTTGCAGGTGACCTGAGGTCAAACTATTTCTCTGCAAAAAACAGGACAGTTACATACAGAAAACATAATGATTCACAATGTCTGGTTTGACATAAAAATACTCTGTTACATATACATAACGCATGGTCAATTGAACAGATAAAATATACAATTCATAATGATGATAATATTGTGTTCGTCTGACCCTAGGTCGAATGTGAAGGCACAGCAGAAAACGGGATGTTCATTACAGAGAATGCATTGAGCGGGGACTTTACAAGGTAAGGGTTCGCTGTTCTTGATGTGGAGATGTTGGGTTCGCTAATCTTGACATGATCCAAGTAGTATGGCGCTCATGGGATTGGTTGTGGTATTAAAATAAATCTTTCCACAAAAAGATAGCACAAGTATTCTTGTGTAGCATCTGCATGACAAGCAACCAACACTTCGCAAACATTGTCCTTGAAGTAACAGAACGCTAAAAAAAAAAAAAAACAGGTGGCTTAAAATATGATGCAATTCTTTATTTTTAACATTGAATGCAGAAGTTCTCTTCAAGTTCCTTTTGGAAAAGCACAAAAATAGCTATCATTGAACCACATCTGATATTAAACTGTTTTTGAGGTATTAAAGTAATTGACAGGCTATATTACCATGTTTGTTATAGGTTATTTCCAGGTAGTATATAGTTTATATTGCGCTGCCATCCTTTGAAATGGCTTTTGCAACATTACCATTAGTCTGACCAGTGATGAATGCATATATGTTAAGGGGATTTGAGGTGAGGAGCTTTGTGGACAGGTAGGATGCTGTTTCCTAGGTTAGGGTAGGGAAGGCTATGTTAGGATATATCCATTATGCAGGATTATTTCTCAGCACGAGTTAGAATCAGTTGTTGAAACTTGTAAAAAGGTAGTTAACTGGTGGTAGATGGGTCAACTGCCATGATATTGAGCTAGATTGAGTTAAGACATCAAGCGGCACTCTTGACTGACCAAGTTTAAATTTCTTTAATTATTTGTTGTCGTATACAGTGGAACCCTTGCCCTTGACTGTACCAGAACTCGACATAATCAGATTTCGACGCGAAATGTCGAGTAAGTTTTGCGTCGGAGCCCGAACAACAAACCGGAATCCGACGCGATGAATCTTGTGATGTTTGTGAACAAAAGTGTTTTGGTCAGCTGCCGCAAGTTGGCATTGTTGGCTGTCTACATTCAGACATTTGGATATTACGTATACAGTGTAAATGATGAAAATTTAGTACAGTACATACACTAGGCTATAGTACGTTCGTAACTGTTAATTTGGAAACAAGTTTAATCTCTGAAATACAGTACTGTACGTATACTATAGATGAGAAAGTTTACATGGCAACCAGGGTCTCATGCTCGGTTGTTTTTAGACAAAGACGCACGCGTCAATTTCTGTAGGGAATGCAATGTTTACGTGTGCTGTTCCGTAGTGAACGCCTTCTTAAGCTTCTCGGTAAAGAAGAGGTTAGCCTGAGGTTAACTCAGAAATGCTGCTTACAAGGATATTTTAGGGAAAAAAATGTTAGGGTATCTTAACATTTATTGAAAGATGTTTTACAGTGATTTTGTACACTCTTCCAGTAGACTGTGTATGAAATTTACTGTAAATAAATACTGAACGTAAACGTTTATGTAATTAGTACCGCGATATGCCACCAGGATGGCACTTTGGTTTGTTGACATCCGCGCATGCCACAAGCTGCCGAGTGCCAACGTAACTTTGGAAATTTGTCTTAATTTTATGATAACAAACATACAGTAATTCAGCTTATTTTTAATACTGTATTATTAATTTACTGTAGTAAGCAGGCTTGTTTTTCAATATTATTATTAACAACAGTTTTTGTGTGTACCCGTTACAGTGCATTCTGGTAGTGCCTATAGGCTACCTAGCCTAGCCTATGGCACTCGGTCTACCATCAGTAATACAGCCGCATTGGTCGTAGGCCAATTTTTTTTATACAGTATGCATTTAAAAATGTAAAAAGTGCTTCTAATATGGTAAGTTATTTAACTCTGAACTTATTTAATTGTAATTTGTGTAATGTTTTGTATAAAAAGGCAAGGTTGGGGTAATGACTGGTGGTCAGGAACGGATTAATCCATTTTCAGTTATTTCTTATGGGAGAAATTGATTCGGAATTCAACTAAATCGAATCTCGATGCTTCTGGAACGGATTAGCATCAAGGACCGGGGCTCTACTGTATATGGTATTTGTAGTTGTTGTTCAACATGGGTTTGAAGAACAGAAGTGAACAGTAAAAGGGGCAAAGGATTTAAGTGGGTGTTTAAATGCTTCATGTCCTTGGTGTTAGTGTAACCAGATGTTGTACCACATTAGTAGGTTCTTTGAGTAGTGTGTGGGCTGGTCTTCTTTGCAATGGAGTGATATGGCAGTAGCGGAAGATGGCCCAAAGATGTTTGCTAGTTTCTTCAAAGGTATTACTGTACTCCACCTTCAGCACTGCTGAGCTAACCCCGGGTGAGACAGCAGTGCTTGTTTGGGGATTGCCACTGCTCACCAATGCATTGTTTGTGGCTTTTCTGGAGTACTGACAGACTTTGCTGTCCCATAGTATTCTGAGTGGCCCATTTTTCCGCTGAGGAACTCAGTGCTGTTAAGCCTCTTGTAGCACTTGTCTTACTTGTGGAGATACCCACACAATAGCTGCACTGGCCTTACTCCTCCGACACCACTTCATGCTACACCATGTTTTCTATCGCAGAGGAGAGTAAGATTTGTGGAGAGAATAATAATAATAATAATAATAATAATAATAATAACAACAGATTCTGCAGATGACACTTCATAACTGCAAAAATAGAAATTAAGTCATTTATATAACAGACACCTCATTATTCCATCTTTCCCACAATTTAGATATTCTTCTTGCCTCACTGCTAAGGATGCTGTGTATGATCAAATTGCTGCTGTTTTTCAGTCGGATGATCAGGCTGGTCATTGTTCACCTTACAATGGTTTTTAAATTATCCAGGCAGTTTTCTATGAACATCTGCATGGCGGAGTGGTAGTGAGGAGTGTGTGTGAGGCGTCTCAGAGAATGTCGTTGTGAACAACAGTGATACGTCTCATAGCCTCTCGGGTATAGTTTGTCCAAAGGTAACACCCATATATGCTGTAGCAGTATGAGCGGAAGAGCAGCTGTTTCGTGTCGTGGTAACGGAAAGCAACCTCCTTGCAGTCATGTTGCCAGTTGCACATAGTTTACGGTGCCTCTGTTCTATGTCTGCCGTATCTTTTAGGTCATCTGTGATGATGTGGCCCAAGCACGGAAATTCATGCACGAATTCCAGATGATGATTTCTGAGGAAAATTTGTGGTTCTACAATATGCTTAAGTGATCTTGGGAGCAGTGACATGCACTGGGTCTTGGTTTCGTTATATAGGATATAAAATTCCTCTGCGTATCTGCGGCAAGTGTCGGTTAGTCGCTGGAGACCTTGCACAAATGGAGAGATCAGAACCATGTCGTCGGCGTAACAGAGGTTGTTTATTGTTGTTTCGTTGGTAGAGCATCTGATTGGAAGTGAGGTCAGTTTGATATTCAGGGCATCTGTGTGCGTATTAAACAGGTATGGGGAGAGAATGCCCCTTGTGTTGGAGCTCGTTTAGGGAGCTGAAGGTGTATGGCAATATGTTACCCCATTTGACACGGAATTGCTGTGTGGAGAGCCAGCAATATAAAATGCCAGTTAAATATAGAAGTGTGCCTCTTTTGTGCAGCTTCAGAAAGAACTTCAGGTAGTTTACTCTGTCAAGTGCTTTTCTCACATCTACAAAACATAGGAACATAGGAGAGGCTGATGATACGTTATAGTTCAGCAATTCTTTCAGGATGTATATGCAGGTGTCGGTTGAGTGGTTTGCTTTAAATCCGAATTGGTTGTTGGTGGTGTGTAGAAAGGGGAGAAGTCTCACTAGAAGAACCGACTCCAATAACTTTGGCGCAATTGTAGTAATTGTAATCGGGCGATAATTGCCAGGGTTAGCTGCATCCTTTAGCTTGTTTCTGATTAATGGTATCAAGTGAGCTAATAGTAAGGAGTCTGGGAGAAACTGGTGAATAGGGAAGCCAGCAAGATGTAGATTATTGGATGGCAGAATTTGAAAGCTGCAGGAAGACCATCACAGCCGGGCAATTTATTATTGGGTAAGTTGTTTATGGCATTGTTGATGTTACCTAGTGTAATACAATCGGCAAAATGAAATTGAACGTTATCAGTAGGGAGGTTATATACTTCCATTTAGGATTCTTGATAGTTTATGCAATTCAGGGTAGTGCTGAAGTGATCGCCCACATTCTTGCGATAGCCTCGTCACTGACGGCTTCTCGTACTCTCAGTGATAGCTTCTTAGTTTTGAGATTTAGGGATTGAATGTCATTCCAGAGACAAGGGTAATTGCCAGATTCTAATTCTGTAGACATTGCATCTGCTCTTAGTTGCTTTTCATTCAGTCTGCAGTGCTTAGAGCAAGTACGAACTGCGCTATCACCTGTCTCATTAGCAATGCAAAGTGTCCTTCCCTTGGGCTACCATTTTGCCTCCACAGTAAAAACATTTCTCGTGAATATGAGTATACAGATTTTTAACCAAGTCATCCCAGCCAGGTACGTTACAAGCGATGTCTTGACGAGATCTAAGAGTATCCCTGGCGGAGACAGGCATGGTGGTTATTATATTTGAACAGAATTCTTTAAGACCTCTCTCCTGTGGTGGGCATTTCTACATTTTGGATTAGTGCACGGTAAGGTGTCCGTCGGTTGAACTATTTCTTGACTGCAACCTATTTTCTGTGGTCACCCAACTGGGTCTGGTTTTCTGTTGGTTTTTAAAGTCCCAGTTCACAGCAGCAGGTAGGCCTGTAAGAGACTGCATCACGCCCGACGCCTCCCCAGCGCTGGTCTTTATACCTGAGCAGTTTATGTGTGTGTGCCTCATCCATTGGAGGGACCAAGACAAAAACAAGAGCATCCCGTTTTCTCTCTCTCAAGGAACGCAACTTCTACCATAAAATATTTCTGTCTGTTTCTCCCTAACCATTGTTGTTTCGATTTATGAACAATCACCACTACTTGTGTTGCCATGCAAGCATTCTAATCATGTACTCATAATGTTCCAACGAATCTTCTGTATCAAACTGTATGTATGTTTCTGTTTGTGAAGCCGACAAACGTCTCGCCGTTTCACACACATTATGCTACTGCATTGTATTCATTAATCTGTCTCGAATCTCATGCAGTTGGCCATATGTGGAATTTCCTGGCCTTTCCATTGATATATGTTTTATCACTGTACGCTTATTATGTCTCTCACAATCGCCATCTGTTTATCTGCCGACAAACACAGATGTCCGAAACATTACCTCCGTTTTGCCCTGTCTGTGTGTAGATACTACTTTGTGGCTTGCACCAGCCAGTAACAACTTCGAAGATTCTGTACATTCATTCAGTAAGGAACCACCAATAAACCAGACAACACCCAGCCAGTATGTCACTCTATTCCGTCCTTACAGGCCACCAGTTAGGGGGTTCATGGTAGGGAGGGATGGGGTATTGAATGACATCCTTAAGGGGATGTGGTCATAGCCTGTTGCAAGGTCATAGCAAATGTTGCAGTGGTCAAGCCAGTGGGTTGCAATTGAGTACGTTCTATTTTGTACATAGGTATAGGAAGAGTGAGGGAGGAGCATTACATTGCTAATTTGGAGAGTGTGAGTTTGACAGAAGCGAGTAAGTTCATTCTAAAATTGTTTTGTGGTATAACAATTAAGGTCTCCAATTATACAAATATGATCAGTAGAATTGTGAAGAATGCTGTGTAACTCAGTATCATGCAGTATTGATTGTTATTTTCCCAGGGCATATAAACATTAATTATTAGGATCTTTGAGCCCCCTACCATCACTTAAAGACCCTGCAGTTACTCCTATAGGTCATCACATTCACTATGATGTCTAAAGATTTGTGCCACTGGAAAGAAAGTCCCACTTTTGGGCGACCGGCTACGATGTGATCTGTAATTTGCATTGATGAGGTCAAGAAAGCTCTGAAGCCTTCCTGCACAGAATTGCAGGTGACAAGGTCATGTGGCCACAGGAGCGTTTCTTGCAATGCAACGATGCCTTTGAAGTCTTTGCAAAACATGTTTAGGAGAGGAATGTTCTGCTTGAGGCCAAAAATATTCTTGACATTATTTCTAATGTATCTATGGCTACTCACAATACAGTATTGAGAAATGAGAGAGTCGATCATTTGGGTGGATGAGGCATTGGCCGGCTGGGATGGGCTGTCACTTGCGGTGGGAGGTTGGCTGACACTATTGGTAGAAGGTGAGCCTTTTCCCCTATACCCCTGCATGTGATGTCAGTAAGTTCCCCTTGGTGGGGGTCCGGATTAGGTTATATCTTGAGACTTTTACATTAGGACCGAAATTCTCCTTCTCCTTCTCCTCTTCATCATCATCATCTGCCCCTTCCTCACTTAGAAAGTGTTCCAGGGAGTATTCTCACAAGAGGTCATGTAGTACTATAAATGAACAACTTCCGTGTTCCAGGGTGTCATTGGCAGTGTTTGCTTACCCCTGGGTGAGATGTCTACTGTAGGTAATGTTAACATGGGGGTTTGTGATTGCACTTGGGATCTACTGTAGTGTTCCCAAAGCTCTAGGCTGTCCCAGACTCTCATTCCATGCTTCTGTGGATGTGTGCTTAACATCAGTAATTGGTTCCAAAATGTATGACATAAAAAAAAAAAACATAATGCCAATTATGGTAACTGCCATTACAAACACCCCATAAGCAGCCAGCCCTTCCTGCATGCGATGAGAATTCTCTAAGCCCTCCGTGTCCGAGACGAGGTGAAGCAGCAAGCCCCACATACTGGTGACGAAGAGAAGTAATCAGCCTTTCCTGCCTTTGACAAGGAGAAGTAGTCAGCCTTTCCTGCCTGTGACAAGGATAAGTTGCTAAGCCATTCCTGCCTTTCATTTGCACAATCTCCAGATTCTTGGGGAAACGACATTTGGTGCCCCATCCTGGAGACATCCCTTCTGTGACGTCTTCAAGCCCGAAGTTATCGTTATCGTGCCAGCATCATCTTTTCTGCTGAACCCCCAGCCACAAAGGATTACTCACCAACTCGCCATTTTTGTATTATAATTGCTCTACCTTCCAACCTGTTCCCCCTATGTATAACTGCTTTGATTTTTTTTTTTGTAGTGTCACATTGGATGAAAGCAAAAGATGAAGCAATATTTTGATTTCTTTGTAAATAAGGTTGTGAATAAATACGTTGTAGTGTTGTGTAAGTTTCTTTTTGTATTCATTTCCCATATTTCAATTGCTGGTGTTGAATCCTTATTGTTGAGAGTTTGAAAGAACCTGCAATGATTCTTGGATCGTAACACAGACATAGCTTTTATCCAGATGACGATTGTGGACCTCCTTGTCTACCTGTGTCAAATCAAGCTCCTCTCAGTCACCATGGTGAAAGAATACCTCCCTTGAACCAGGCCTTTGGACTGAAGGGCATAGATATCTTGGTTGTGGCTGAATTGTCAGTGTCAGTTAGGAGCTCAAGCAGTCTTTCCCTCCTGGGGCTGCAACTTTCTTTGAGGGACATGACTCTTGTTCTCCACAGCCTAACTTGTGCTCTGTTGGATCTCCTGATACAAGCCTTGAACTGAGACCTCACTCTGTAGGGCTCTCATTCTGCAGTGAAGTGTATTGGTGAGTATCACAGCTTTGTTGTTCAGTATTTGGAAACTTGGAATCGTTCTCATGCTCATTTATTCCTGGGTTTGTGGCAGAAACTCAGGGATCATCTGTGTGGCCAGGGTTATGAGATTTTGTTTCTTCTCTCCAGGACCTGGTAGTCCAGATAAGTTGCTTCTGTGCCTTAAATGATTTGTTTTGTATGCTGCCAGAGCAGGACCAGACCTCGTATATCAGAGTGTCAGCGCCTCTTGCTAGTACCAGCAGGAAATTCGAGAAGTGTGTGTTCAGGAACACATCCTTTTTTTCTGTCTATATAATGTTTTAATGAGTGTACAGTGCTTTTGGCTAGTAGTCCATCACACAGTTCAGGCAAAAGCCAGTGAAGTCAGAGGCATAGAACCGTTCCTGACACTTGTGAGCAATTTTTGAGTATCACAGTGATGATGGCAGTTGTCTGAAGCATCAGAATACCTTTACCTTTTCTTACCAAAGGAACTTCATCCAAAGGTTCCCAAACTCCATTTTTGGCAGAAAAGCATCTTGCCTAAGGTACCCAGAGAGCATAAGGCTGAGGTTGAATGGTATAGTGACTGGGTTCTCTCCATTCTTCCTCCCTCTGTTGGGTAGCAGCTCTGCCGGAGTATGCACTGGACTGTACATAAAATGTAGGTAGCTAACTCAGTCAAGCAACCTATCTTACAGCTTCAGCTGATAAGTTTTGACTCTTCTGCTCTTCAGGTCAAAAGATGTTGATTGATTTCTTCAAAGGGGATTACTACTCTGATAGCCTTTCTTCCAGTTAGGTATATGAAACGAGGTATTTTGGGGGTTGGATTTGTTAAATATCTGTGCCTAGGAACTTGAGAGGTTGGGTTAATGAAATATCAGCATAAATGTACTTTTTGGTTGTGACAGTGAAATGTCTGCACCTAGGCACTTTTTGGCGAAATATCTTCGTTTAGACAATTTCTTGTCATGTCGTTTTGGTGAAATATCTTCTTATTTGCACTTTTTCATAGAGCCAGAAATTACCAGACACCTTTTGTTTCCTTTGTGTTAGATTAAGGCGACCATAAGGTTTTTTATATCGTGAGATAAACTTTGGGTTCATTGTTAGATGTTAGATTATGTCGTGATGTATTAAATGAAACTGAGTAATCAGGCTGGGTGGAGAGGGTTGTAGACCATTAATATTTTGATGTTGAGGTCGTGAGAAAACTTGACATTTTGAACAGATGAGACCGTGTTCATTCATTGTAAGATGGCGAAGGGCTATACAAATTAAATGACGACTTTGGCACTTTGTTGTGTGATCTGTACGCTGTTGTAATAGAACTAGTAAGAGCATTTTTGACCAGTTACATTATAAAACAGTACAACTGTTTATAGCTTTGAAAGGACTGTTTACCATACAATATTTGGCAAGTGCAAGTATGGTCGAATGTTTTTCTTATACTAATAATTTTAGTAGACGTGTGGCATGTGCAGTGTGGTTGAATGTTCTTGATTGTAATGGGTAAAGTTTGGGACATGACCGGAGAAGTCTTCAAATCTAACCAGATTTTATGTTGGATTTAATGCTAGAAAAACATCAGATTTTATTTATGTTGCCTGAAGCCTTTGAGAATCTTCCTTGACAATCAGGTTTTATCCGAATGAATTTCCGTAATAATTCGCTTTGGGGTATCGCGTAAATTTGTTTATTTTTACCTTTAATTTAATATGACAGAATTTATAGAATTTCCCTGTTTAAGTCGTTTATAGTACCACCTCTCTCTCTCTCTCTCTCTCTCTCTCTCTCTCTCTCTCTCTCTCTCTCTCTCTCTCTCTCTCTCTCTCTCTCTCTCTCTCTCAAGCTGTGAAAATATTAAAACTTAGAAGGAAGTTTCTGGATGAATCTTTGTGCATATTTACCTCGCCTTGCACCAACCCCCACCAGGCAGGCGACATCTTGCAACAGCATGTGAAAGATGGTTTTGATGATGATGTGAGCGATGTTACTCGTGCAGATGAGCACGTCATGTGTCTAAATTTTTTACTCATCCAAAACTACTCAGTTTGCTTCTTGAGAAGGAAATATAAGAGTTGTAGAGCTGGTAAATATTCATGAGTAAACTATGCATATGCATAAGAGGTTATATGGAATTTAACACACACCTATATTTATAATATATTTATGTATGTATGTGTGTGTGTGTGTATATTTTTATATGTCACTTAGTAATATGTGACTATAAATTCAGACCAGGCCTTAGCTGATTGAAAATATATATATATATATATATATATATATATATATATATATATATATATATATATATATATATATATATATATATATATATATATCAAGGTTAGGGTGAAGGATCATTCCATTATTCCTTTTCAAGTACTTTATTGATGCTGCAACGTTTCAGGACTAAAGTCCCATTTTCAAACTATAAAAATAGAAGTTAAAGTTTAAAATAAAAACGGGCTAAAATTAAGTAAAAAAACTTTATACATATATACAAATAAAATAAAAGTAAAGTACAAAGGATAGGGAGGAGTAAGTACCATAAGGTGCTGAAGGCACAGACCGAGTGACTATTCGAGCCGGTACAAAGGATAGGAGGAGTAAGTACCATAAGGTGCTGAAGGCACAGACCGAGTGACTATTCGGGCCGGATCTTCCTAAGTACCGCCAAGGTGCTGAGGCAGACCGAGTGACTATTCGGGCCGGGTTCGGCTCGAATAGTCACCGGTCTGTGCCTTCAGCACCTTATGGTACTTACCTCCTCATCCTTTGTACTTTACTTTATTTTATTTGTATATATGTATAAAGTTTTTTTTTTTTTTTTACTTAATTTTAGCCCAAGTTTTTATTTTAACTTTTAACTTCTATTTTTACAGCTTGAAAATGGGACTTTAGTCCTGAAACGTTGCAGCATCAATAAAGTACCTTGAAAAGGAATAATGGAATGATCCTTCACCCTAACCTGCCGATGTCTACGTGTTGATAGAACCTCGCTTCAATCCTCACTATATATATATATATATATATATATATATATATATATATATATATATATATATATATATATATATATATATATTGTATATATTATATTATATATATGTATATATATATACTATATATATATATATGTATATATATATATATATATATATATATATATATATATATATATATTATATATATATATATAAATGCATATACTGTCTATATATATATATT